>NC_134891.1:27997884-28010384 GCF_041734735.1 Babylonia areolata
CATCATCATCACCACTACCACCATCACCACCACCACCACCACCATCACCACCACCATCACCATCATAACTATCACCATTATCATCATCATCATCAACACCACCACCACCACCATCATCATCATCAAACCCACCACCATCACCATCATCATCATCATCATCAACACCACCACCACCATCATCATCTTCACCATCATCACCACCACCATCACCATCATCATCATCATCATCAACACCACCACCACCATCATCATCTTCACCATCATCACCACCACCATCACCATCATAACCATCACCATTATCACCATCACCACCACCACCATCACCACCACCACCATCACCACCACCACCATCACCATCACCATTATCATCATCATCATCAACACCACCACCACCACCATCATCATCGTCACCACCACCATCACCACTACGACCATCACCATCACCACCACCACCATCACCACCACCATCACCATCATAACCATCACCATTATCATCATCATCATCAACACCACCACCACCACCATCATCATCACCACTACCACCATCACTACCACCATCACCACCACCACCATCACCACCACCACCATCACCATCACCATTATCATCACCATCATCATCACCACCACCATCACCATCACCACCACCATCACCATCATAACCATCACCATTATCATCATCATCATCAACACCACCATCACCACCATCATCACCATCACCATCATCATCACCACCACCACCACCACTACCGCCACCACCATCACCACCACCATCACCACCATGCTGATGTTGTCGCATGACCCCGGACAGATGGAGATGTACCTGGAGCAGCGAGCGGTGAGGGTGAGGGAGGTGGACTGCCTGAGGGTGTTCCGTGGAGATAAACAGGAGCTGAAGAAGGCCCTGAAGAAGGAGCACAGGCAGCAGCCCGCAGCAACGCCCACAGACACCGACATCCTCACGATGGCCGCCCGCAACTGCAGCCATCTCCACCGTCACTACGGTTTCCTTTTGGACCCCCTGACGGAGGAGGAGCGGCTGTTTCCTATTGCCTTCAGCATTCTTACTTATAAGACCGCTTCCCAGGTGTGTGTGTGTGTGTGTGTGTGTGTGTGTGTGTGTGTGTGTGTGTGTGTGAGCTGACACTAAGTTCAAGCTCCCCCCCCCCCTTTTTTTTTTTTTTTTTTTAATCATTATTTGGTACTGATACCAAGCCCTTTCGCCAGTAGTTAGCCTGAGCATTATCCCTCTTCCTCTTCAACTGACAAAATGCGCAATGCAATACAATATATATATATATATATATATATATATATGTATGTATGTATGTATGTATATATATATATATATATATATATATATATATATATATATATATATATATATAGAGAGAGAGAGAGAGAGAGAGAGATACAATACAATACAATACAAGGCGAGACGATGCGATACGACGCGACGCAACACGACGCAATGCAACGCAATACAACACAACACCACACAGCACAACACAACAGAGCATAGCACAGCACAGCACAACACAGCACATTGCAATACGACACAACACAATCCAATGTAACAAAATACAAAACAATCCAGCACAATACAGTGTAAGAAACACAAGACAATACAAGACAAGACAACCCAACCCAGCCCAACCCAACGCAACGCAACCCAACCCAACCCAACGCAACGCAACGCAACCCAACCCAACCCAACGCAACGCAACGCAACCCAACCAAACCCAACGCAACGTAACGCAACCCAACCCAGCCCAGCCCAGCCCAGCCCAGCCTAACCCAGCCCAGCCCAGCCCAGCCCATACAACCCAACCCAACCCAGCCCAGCCCAGCCTAACCCAGCCCATACAACCCAACCCAACCCAACCCAGCCCAGCCTAACCCAGCCCAGCCCATACAACCCAACCCAACCCAGCCCAGCCCAGCCTAACCCAGCCCAGCCCAGCCCATACAACCCAACCCAACCCAACCCAGCCCAGCCTAACCTAGCCCAGCCCATACAACCCAACCCAACCCAGCCCAGCCTAACCTAGCCCAGCCCATACAACCCAACCCAACCCAGCCCAGCCTAACCCAGCCCTGCCCATACAACCCAACCCAGCCCAGCCCAGCCCATACAACCCAACCCAACCCAGCCCAGCCCAGCCTAACCCAGCCCAGTCCATACAACCCAACCCAATACAAGCCAACCCAACCCAGCCCAGCCTAACCCAACCCAGCCCATACAACCCAACCCAACCCAACCCAGCCCAGCCTAACCTAGCCCAGCCCATACAACCCAACCCAGCCCAGCCCAGCCCAGCCTAACCTAGCCCAGCCCATACAACCCAACCCAACCCAGCCTAACCTAGTCCAGCCCATACAACCCAACCCAACCCAACCCAGCCCAGCCTAACCCAGTCCAGCCCATACAACCCAACGCAAACCTACGCGACCCAACCCAACCCAACCAAACCCACCACAGTATCAGTAGCTCAAGGAGGGCGTCACTGCGTTCGGACAAATCCGTATACGCTACACCACATCTGCCAAGCAGAGATTCCCTGACTAGCAGCGTAACACAACCCACCACAACCAACACCAACCCAACACCACAACCCAACACCACAACCCAACACCACAACCCAACACCAACCCAACACCTAACCCAACACCACAACCCAACACCACAACCCAACACCAACCCACCACCAACCCACCACTAACCCAACACAAACCCAACATCACAACCCAACACCAAACCAACACACAACCCAACACCACAACCCAACACCACAACCCAACACCACAACCCAACACCACAACCCAACACCAACCCAACACCAACCCAACACCACAACCCAACACCACAACCCAACACCAACCCAACACCAACCCAACACCACAACCCAACACCAACCCAACATCACAACCCAACACCACAACCCAACACCAACCCAACATCACAACCCACACCGCAACCCAACACCACAACCCAACACCACAACACTAACCCAACACTACAACCCAACACCAACCCAACACCACAACCCAACACCGCAACCCAACACTACAACCCAACACCACCAACACCAACCCAACACCGCAACCCAACACTACAACCCAACACCACAACCCAACACCAACCCAACACCACAACCCAACACTACAACCCAACACACCAACCCAACACCACAACCCAACACCAACCAACACCACAACCCAACACCACAACCCAACGCCACAACCCAACACCAGCCCAATCATCGCAGGTGGTGGACTTGCTGAGGGCAGTGTACAGACCCCAGAACCTCTACTGCATCCACGCCGACAAGAAATCGCCTCCTGCGTTCCGCCAAGCCGTGGAGGCCGTGTCTCGCTGCTTCCCGAACGTCCACATGGCCTCCCGCTCCATCGACGTCCGCTGGGGCTTCTACACCGTGCTGGAACCCGAGATCGTGTGCATGGGAGACCTGTGGAGGAGGAGCAAGGCGTGGAAGTACTTCATCAACCTCACGGGGCAGGAGTTCCCCCTGAGGACCAACTACGAGCTGGTCCGCGTTCTGACTGCCTTCAAGGGAGTCAATGACATCGCAGGGGTCGTTCCCGCGTGAGTTCGTTTAAAAAAAAACAAAAAAAAAAAACAAAACAAAACAGGACAACACAATACAATGCAATAAAAATTGGGGGAGGGAGGGCGGGGAGAGGGGGATGGGGGTAAGGGGGGTGGGGGTGCGTGAGAAAGTAGTGCATTACATTCAGCAATCAAAGCAGTGACGCGTATGTATTATAGCTGTTCAGGTGTTGACTCAGCCCATAATTCTTGACACTTGTGTAAACAAAAAGAGTCTGTGTTATAACCCAGCGTTCGGCTGTCTGTTTTCTGTGTGTGTGTGTGTGTGTGTGTGTGTGTGTGTGTGTGTGTGAGTGTGTGTGTGTGTGTGTGTGTGTGTGTGTGTAGTAAACTTTATCATTGCCATTTTCTCTGGACATATTTTGTCTGTCAATACCAAATTTGGCTTTAAAATAGTAGGGAAAAATTCTTCACAGTCATACCAATCATAGGTTGTAAATCTCCCGAATTAAGCCATGTTTTCCGTGTCATTAACGGTTTATTTCGTTGAGGCTATATCCGGGATTTCGAAAACACCATATTAGCACATCCGAGTTGCAGTAGCGCAGGCAATGCTTAGTAAGAAGACGGCGTGACCTCGTTAAATGGACAGAACACAAACAGTGAAACAGACTGCATCAGCAACGTGTTTTCTGCATATGAATCTTTTAAAGTGGATACTCAGTTAACTAGAATAAGCATAAAAAGAGAAATTGAATCGACCGTGTCGTACTTTCTCGGCGAGAGAGACTAAATTTGTTGAACATCTATCTAGATCCAAAGAAAACGGCTAAATGTTGCAGTGTCGTTGCGGCTATAGCAACGTCTCCTTTACCGCGGACTTTAAAGAATTCTTAAATTCCCGAGATACACCAAAACAGTATGATTTAAACAGCGTTATCACTTCGAATACCGCAATAGATTTGATGGAGTCTCCCGTCGGACCGACGGATGAGTAGGCAGGCAGGCTTATCTGTCGGTGTGTGTCCTCATATGGGAGAAGAGGCCGATTCTGGATGCGCAGCACTTCCCACAGGTGTTGCAAGGGAAAACGTCTCCAGAAGTTGAGCCCTGCTTCCTTCGCTCACGCTTCTCCTTAATGGCCAGCGATTTATCTTGTTTAGATTTACCGCAATAGACTGATCGCCCTTAAAAAAGCATGCTTAAATGATAATTTTTGAACACCATTGATGGATCCGCAACTAAACGGCGGTTGTCCCTGGCCAAATATATTCTAAAGAAAAATCCACTCTACTGATTTATGCAAGTGTGTTGTGATGGGGACAGGGGAAAGTTTGAAACTTCGATAGACCTGTATCATGATCGTAAAACAATGATACGCCGATAGATGCGGTGTGCTGCATAACATAACATTCCTCCATTTGAAGCAAACAACTTTCGGTTCGAAAAAAAAAAATCCAACTCATTTCTGGAGATGAGGATGATGATGATGATGATGATGAAGATTTCTGAAGATTTGGATAGTTATGTTACCGTAACCACGCATTCCCATCACCTCCACCTCCTAGACCCATCCGTCGTCGGTGTTTTTCAGTTTCGTTGTTTAGTGCAGCAGATATAACAACGTCAGCCATGAAGGCTTTGCTTTTGGTTTTTTCTTTCTTTCATTTTTTTTTTTTTAATTTCAGTATGGTACATCGTTGGCGTTGGCAGAAGTTCCTCCCGGCCCCCCACAACATCACGCTGTTCAAAGGGCACGTGCACATCGTGGCCAGCAGAGCCTTCGTGGACTACGTGCTGCACGCGCCACCAGCCCAAGACTTCCTGCGGTGGTGCCAGAAAACCCGGCACCCTGACGAGCACTTCTTTAACAGCCTGAACCACAACCCCCACCTCATGGCACCGGGCAGACGCCCAGGTAACGAAAAACAGACTTCTGCTTTTTTTTTTTTGCTGCCCCATCATCTGCATCAATGGCATTACTCCCACGCCGCTCATTTAGATTCCCCCATTCACGGCCACACACGGGTTTGTCCGTCACAGTTTCAGCGTCGGCAGTCTGCAGGGAACCATCGATGCTAGGTCGCCAGGAAGTCACACACCAGAGGAGACCCTGCACTGCTGCTGAGTCACTTCGGTGGTTTCGGTGGTGCCTGTTCTGATTTAACGTACTTAGGACACCACCTACTAAGCCCCATACTGACGACAATAATGGCTTAGTCGCGGAGCCAGGCTGAGTGAGCGTCCCTCCCAGAGTGGAGACCGCCACTACGTCCCTCAAACAACAGCCCCCCATGAATCTGCCGACACTGATTTCTTCTTCTTCTTCGTTCATGGGCTGCAATTCCGACGTTCACTCGAATGTACACAAGTGGGCTTTTACGTGTATGACCGTTTTCACCACGCCATGTAGGCAGCCATACTCCGTTTTTGGGGGTGTGTATGCTGAGTATGTTCTTGTTTCGATAACCCACCGAACACTGACATGGATTACATGATATTTAACGTGCGTATTTGATCTTCTGTGCGCGTGTATACACACACGAAGGGGGTTCAGGCACAAGCAGGTTTGCACATGATTATGTTGACCTGGGAGATCGGAAAAATCTCCAATCTTTACCCACCAGGCGCCGTTACCGAGATTCGAACCCGGGACCCTCTGATTGAAAGTCCAACGCTTTAACCACTCGGCTATTACGCCCGTCAAACAGACAAACAAACAAAAATGCTCCAAGGAGGGTTTGTGTGAGCGAATCTGTTTTGTGCGTCAAGAATGCTCCCCACCGGCACTTTTGGAAGTTCATCGTAGTCTGAGTATGACCGTAGTCTGTGTTCTCAACTCAGCGATGGGAGCGCAAGTGGCTCCGGAGTCTTCCAAGACCGGAAGCACACAAGGTAGTAGTAGTAGTAGTAGTAGTAGTAGTAGTAGTAGCAGTAACAGCAGCAGCAGCAGTAGTAGTAGTAGTAGCAGCAATAGCAGTAGTAGTAGTAGGTGGAGGAGGCGGAGGAGCGGTTTTTGTTGTTGTTGTGGTGGTGGTGATGATGGTGGTTGTGATGGTTGTGGTCGTATTTGTAGCTGCAGCAGCAACAGCAGCAGTGGTAGTTGTAGTAGTAGTCGTTGTAGCAGCAGTAGAAGTGGCAGCATTGAAAGTAGCAGCAGTAGTTGTAATAGCAGTGGCAGTAGTTGCTGCTGTTGCTTTTTGTGGTAGTGGCTGTCACGCCAGTGATGGTAGTGGTAAGAACTAAACTCGTAGCACGTGCACGCATACAAAAAAAAAAAAAAACGAAAAAAAAAAAAAAGTTATGTGCATTGGATTCCCAGGAAACTACGTCAGCCCGAACGCTGAATTCGACGCGATGAACAGAACACTGGTCCGCTACAAGAACTGGGTGCCTAGGTACCCCTGTCCGGGGCGAAACGTGGTCCGTGGCATCTGCATCCTGAACGTCCTTGACCTTCCCATGCTCTACCACCGGAAGGAGCTGTTCGCCAACAAGTTTTACGTGGACTACAGTCGTCTGGCACTGCGCTGTCTGGCTGAGGAACTTCACAATCGGACTCGCGACCAGACTTTGGGAAGAAGGGATTTCAACGTGACCGTCTACGAGCAGTTCGCCTTGGGGATTGATTCAAAGTACCACTGACCACTGATTTGTTTCCCTAATTTGTTAAACACAGCTATTTCGGCAAAGAAACTTCTGCGTTCGTGGACTGCAACTCCCACGTTCACTCGTATATACGCGAGTGGGCTTTTACGTGTATGACCGTTTTTAACCCGCCATGTAGGCAGCCTACTCCGCTTTTGGGGTGTGCGTGCTGGGTATGTTCTTGTTTCCATAACCCACCGAACGTGGATTACAGGATCTTTAACGTGCGTATTTGATCTTCTGCTTGCGTATACACACGAAGGGGGTTCAGGCACTGGCAGGTCTGCACATATGTTGTTGACCTGAGAGATCGTAAAAATCTCCACCTTTTACCCACCAGGCGCCGTCACCGTGATTCGAACCCGGGACCCTCAGATTGAAAGACCAACGCTTTGACCACTCGGCTATTGTGCCCGTCGGAAAGGAAACATTTCCAGGGGATTTGTTCGGTTTCTTTCTTCTTTTTTTTCCTTTTTATTTCCGTGTCTCCTAGTGGCAACGCCGATGATTTGTAATGCACAGTAAAGGGCAATAGGAATACTGTTTGTGTGGCTGTGTGATGGAATAAGTCTGTGTTCGTTCTTTAGTTCAGCGTCTTTACACATCAGTAATATTAGACGATACGTCTGTGTGTTCGTTACCACATGACAGAGACTGACAGACAGAGTGACAGACAGACAGAAACAGAGAAATACGTAACAGTATTTCTTACCTTGTTATGAAATACAGCTGTTGCAACATACACACGCGCGCTCACACAGAAAGAGAGACAGACAGACAGACAGACAGAGACCGAGATATACAAAGCCATATTTCTGACCTCGTTATGAAGTACAACTATGTATATTGCAACGTTCTCGCTGAAATCAACCCGCTAGGAATTGATTGGACAGAGTGGGGCACTTCTTGGGTTGCATGCCAACACGACCAAACACACACACACAAGAGAGAGAGAGAGAGAGAGAGAGAGAGAGAGAGAGAGAGAGCCTCACACTCACACACACATGTGCGCGTGTGTAAATATTAAAGAAAGACAGAAAAGTGTACTTGCACACATGGCAAATATGCACGCGGTCAAACATGCATGCCAACACGACCTCTCACACTCACATGTGCACGTGTGTAAATATTGAAGGAAGACAGAAAAGTGTGCTTGCTCAAATGGCACATAAGCACGCGCTCAAACATGCATGCCAACACGACCACACACACACACACACACACACAAGGAGAGAGAGAGACAGAGAGGGAGAGAGAAAGAGAGAGAGACTCACACTCACACTCACACGTGAGCGTGTGTAAATATTAAAGGAAGACAGAAAAGTGTGCTTGCTCAAATGGCACATAAGCACGCGCTCAAACATGCATGCCAACACGACCACACACACACACACACACACACACAAACACACACACAAGGAGAGAGAGAGAGAGAGAGAGAGAGAGAGAGAGAGAGAGAGAGACTCACACTCACATGTGCGCGTGTGTAAATATTAAAGAAAGACAGCAAATTGTGCTTGCACAAATGGCACACATTATGCACGCGCTCAAACATGCATGTCAACACGACCAAACACACACACACACACACAAACACACACACAAGGAGAGACAGAGACAGAGACAGAGAGAGAGAGAGAGAGAGAGAGGTGCCGTGTTCCATAGGAACGTAACGTCTGGCAGGTTTGTGTTTCTGTTTTCATGGCAACGAGTGTTTTTATGTGCAGAAAAAAAAAAGAAGAAAAGAAAAAAAGAAGAAAAAACATTGCCACATGAAATGTAAAACAATCATTAACGGAATGTGTTTGCTGTGACCAACTAACCAGGAAAGAAGAAGAAGAAGAAGAAGATAAAAAAAAAAAAAAAAAGGCAACCTGGTCAATGACGTGCTGGTGCTAACGCCGACTGACGTCACTCGCCGTTTCGCAAGGAGGCTTTGAATTGCGCAATCGAAACAAAACAAAACAAAAATCGTTTTCGAACCCAACCTCATTTGTAAAAAAACCACAAAACAACCAACAACAGTGTAACGCTCTTCTCCCCTACTTACTTCATCAGTCTAATGGAGGTTGTCTACTTTATTTATCTAATGGAGGTTGTCTACTTTATTTATCTAATGGAGGTTGTCTGCTTTATTTATCTAATGGAGGTTGTCTACTTTATTTATCTAATGGAGGTTGTCTGCTTTATTTATCTAATGGAGGTTGTCTACTTTATTTATCTAATGGAGGTTGTCTGCTTTATTTATCTAATGGAGGTTGTCTACTTTATTTATCTAATGGAGGTTGTCTACTTTATTTATCTAATGGAGGTTGTCTGCTTTATTTATCTAATGGAGGTTGTCTACTTTATTTATCTAATGGAGGTTGTCTACTTTATTTATCTAATGGAGGTTGTCTACTTTATTTATCTAATGGAGGTTGTCTACTTTATCTAAAGACAGTTGTACCATGCATAATATGTACGCGCGTGTGTGTGTGTGTGTGTGTGTGTGTGTGTGTGTGTGTGTGCGCGCGCGCGCGCGTGTGTGTGTGTGTGCGTGCGCACGTGTGGGTGTGTGTACCTATGTGTGTGTGCACGCATGCGCACGTGTGAATAGAATAGAATAGAATAGAATAGATTTTATTGTCATGAAACCGTAAGGTTTATAAGACACAAGTGCAATGGTAAATGAATGAACGAATGAAAAAACACACAATTAATCAATCAGTTAATGCAGTAAATTGCAGCAGCATTCATAAACAAATTTTCCAAATCTTGTTTGTATATATTCATCATCTGATAGCATCACCTGACTGGGAATATGTCCTGTGTTATTCGAATTTTGAATATCCTTTAAAAATTGTTGCCTCAAGGTTTTATATTTAATACAATGATCAAGAAGATGGATTTCGTCTTCCAGGATGTTACACTTGTTGCACAATCTGTCTTCTTGTGGAATATTTACATACGTACGTATGTGAGTGTGTGGTGGGGGCGGGTGGGGATGGGGGTGGGGGCTAGGGGTTGTTTGTTTGTATACGTGTATTGCGTGCATGTATGCATGTGTGTGTGTGCAAACATTCGTTCCTTTAACTGAACCACTGGAGGTCAAAGATTTACCTGCAAGAAAAATTGATCAGGCGTAATACATTTTTCATTTCAAACCAGCAATGGCAGCGGAAACACGGTCGACTTCTTTGATTGACAGGATTGCTCAAGACATCATAGCACAATAATCAGCAGACTTGGTGGGGGGGAGGGGGGGGCCGGGGGGGGGGGGGGGGGGGGGGGCAGGGGGAGCAGGGGGGGGGGGATTCTTAACCCTGAGCAACACTGGTGCTACCAAGCAGCCCTGTGGTTGTAGTGGTACACACACGTTTCACTGACCCAACTCATCAGCTGATTCAACAGATCGACAGCTGCACCTCACACCAACTGCAGAAGGCGGGGGGGGGGGGGGGGGGGGGTTGTCCCGTTTATAGCCCTGCCCCAAAAGGGTCCAGTACCTATAGGGTCCAGTACCTTGGCCGAGTACCTGTAGGGTCCAGTACCTGTAGGGTCCAGTACCTTTAGAGTCCAGTACCTACAGGATCCAGTACCTAGGCCCAGTACCTTTAGGGTCCAGAACCTTTAGGACCCAGTACAATTACAACACAGTACCATTGTGAACCAGTACCATTTGGACCCAGTATCATTAGGACCCAGTACAATTGTGAACCAGTATCATTAGGACCCAGTACCATTGTGAACCAGTATCATTAGGACCCAGTATCATTAGGACCCAGTATCATTAGGACCCAGTACCATTGTGAACCAGTATCATTAGGATCCAGTATCATTAGGACCCAGTACTATTAGGAACCAGTACCATTGTGAACCAGTATCATTAGGACCCAGTATCATTAGGACCCAGTATCATTAGGAACCAGTACCATTGTGAACCAGTATCATTAGGACCCAGTATCATTAGGACCCAGTACCATTAGGAACCAGTACCATTAGGGCACAGAACCATTTGGACCCAGTACCACTACTGGGGGGGAAGGGGGGTGGGGGGGGGGATTCTTAACCCTGAGCAACACTGGTGCTACCAAGCAGCCCCGTGGTTGTAGTGGTACACACACGTTTCACTGACCCAACTCATCAGCTGATTCAACAGATCGACAGCTGCGCCTCACGCTAACTGCGGAAGAGGGGGGGGGGGGGGGGGGGGGGGGGGGGGGGTTGTCCCGTTTATGGCCCTGCCCCCAAAGGGTCCAGTACCTATAGGGTCCAGTACCTATAGGGTCCAGTACCTTTAGGACCCAGTACCATCAGGACCCAGTACCATTGTGAACCAGTACCATTAGGACCCAGTATCATTAGGGCCCAGTACCATAGGACCCAGTACCATTAGGACCCAGCACCATTGTGAACCAGTACCATTAGGACCCATTATCATTAGGACCCAGTACCATAGGACCCAGTACCATGAGGACCCAGTACCATTGTGAACCAGTATCATTAGGGCACAGAACCATTTGGACCCAGTATCATTAGGATCCATTACCATGAGGGTACGGTATCATTAGGGCCCAGTTTCAATAGGGCCAAATTCCAACATAGGACCACGTTCCAACATAGCACCAAGTTCCAGCATAGGACCAAGTTTCAACAGGGCCTAGTACCAACATGGTTCAGTTCCAATAGGGCCTTGTCCCAATATAGGACCAAGTTCCATTGGGGCACAGTACCAATTGGACCATGTTCCCATAGGACCAAGTTCTAATATAGAGCCTAGTAGGCCCACTGCCAATAGGACCAAGTTCCCATAGGTCCAAGTTCCAATATTGGACCAAGTTTTATTAGGGCCCAGTTCCAGCAGGGCACAATACCAATAGGGTCATGTTCCTTTTGGACTAATTTCCTATAAGGCCAAGTTCCAATATAGGACCAAGTTTCGATTTCAGGATAGAGTCACAGTTCTTCACAAAAGACTGTGCTGTAAATGAATTCCCATTGCGGTAGAGAAACCGTTGATCATACAGCTCTCACTTTGCTGGTTGGTCTAGCTGTAAGCTAATGTCAATCTCTAATAAGAGCCGAGCATTTAGCCGCTAAGTCTCAAAGAGGGACAGGGGGATTTTACTCCCCTCCCCCCTCCACTAGATCTTGAGTGGTGGTCTGGGTGCTACTGATATAATTAATAGTCAACCGGATTAGACGATAAATCATCGAGTTCCCGTGCGCAGCATGCACTGTCTTAGCGCACGCAACAGAACCCACGGCAACAAAAGGATTGCCCCTGGCAAAATTCTGTAAA
>NC_134891.1:28022884-28067884 GCF_041734735.1 Babylonia areolata
CTGTAAATGTCAACTGAGGACAAAATGATATTTCGTTAGCTTTCGCTTGGATGGATTTTATATATTGTGATAAAAGATACGATAAGAATAAGCTAGGGGTTAATCCTATTGTTGCAACTTCCATGAGTTAACAATTATGAATTCTTAACAGATAGATGATATGACTACGTGGATGAAGTGTGAGTGTATGTTAGTAAGGTTAGTGAAATTGTACAGGGAACACACACACACACACACACACACACACACACACACACACACACACACACACACACACATGTGACTGACGGGACCAATCGGACAGCACAAGACAATACGGAGACACCAGCACAAACACGTTCATTAACTAACAACGATGAACAGAAAGTGTTTTTTTTTTTTTGTTTTTTTTAATTGGTTTAAAGAGCTTGTGGCTTGGCGCTTGACCAAGGACCACGGCAGCAGCAGTAAGGGAAGCAGGGTGCCCCGTGGTCAGTTGGCTGCCCAGAGACCCCGAGAAAGACTGAGGCGCCAAGGATTGTGCTACCGGGATGTGGACTGGAACATTGATATTGTCAATTGTGTGGTGGGATGAGAATAAAGTCTGTAGAGTTTTCTATAAATTTCGCTCTGTGTGTGTGTGTGTGTGTGTGTGTGTGTGTGTGTGTGTGTGTGTGAGAGAGAGAGAGAGAGAGAGAGAGAGTGTGTGTGTGTGTGTGTGTATGGCGCGACAGGCGAGTGAGGATATATTTATGAATTAACTCACTCACTACGGCCAGTCCTCTCTTCTCCTCTACACAGACCCCTCGGATGTCCAGTGAGTGTCTCAGTGACCCAACCTTTAGCTTCTGTCGTCCGAATTGTGGTATTCTTTGTCAACATTCACCTCTTCAGTATAAGAGCCTTCCGCTTGCAATATTTTGATGGTGGTAATTGGGGTGAAACGCTGTTAACGTCGTCTCTTTCGCCGTTCGCATGGAGAGAGTTAACACGAGGGCCTGTGCTCAGAAAAGGAGTGAGATGCTAATGAATTCAATCATAACTTGTTTTATTGGTGAAAACGGTACATCACAACGTAGTGTGGCCAATCACAGATCGGACGGACCGGTGACTCCCTGAAAATTGAACGGCCCCCACCCGGCGACCAATCCCCCTCTTTTTCTTACTGAGCGGTACAGGCGGTGTATAGGTAACAGCCATTCAGGGATTAGTCAGCACCGCAGGAATCAGGCCCTGATCGAAGTCTCTCTCTCTCTCTCTCTCTCTCTCTCTCTCTCACACACACACACACACACACACACACACACACACACACACACACACAGAACACACACACACACACACACACACAGAGAGAGAGAGAGAGAGAGAGAGAAGGGATACATAGATACAGACACACACACACACACTGAGACACAACCATAAGCATAGACAGACAGACAAACAGACACGCCCACAGTAGCTCTCTCTCTCACACACACACACACACACACACACACACACAACCGCACAGAGAGAGAGAAGGGATACACAGACACGGATACATACACACTGAGACACAGCCATAAACATAGAGCAGACAGACAAACAGACACGCCCGCACTAGCTCACACACACACACACACACACCATACACACACACACACGTCACAGTGCGCGCGCGCACACACACACACACACACACACACACACACACACACACACACACACACACACACACACACCACAGAACTTCAACTGACGACATTTGTCCCTTTCATTATTTCAGTTTTTCTTCTTTCATTTATGTAGAGAGGTTTTTTAAAGCCTTTTTTTTTTCTTTCTGCATTTCTGTTCTTATCGTATGTCATTTTCTTTTCGAATGTAACACACTCAATGACCCTGAAAGCCTGTACCGATGGCTTAGTTACGGGGCGGAAGTTTGGGGTCTGATTGCAAATCTTGATGTAATAGAGAAAGTGCATACATTTGCGCTAAAACGGTTCTTGAATGTGAGTGTTAGAACACCAAATGCAATGGTTTATGGTGAACTGGGCAGATTTCCCTTGTATATTAATATATACTTGAGGTGCATCAAGTACTGGCTAAGAATTGTCAAAATGCCAGAACATCGGTTACCACTGAAAGCATATAAAATGTTACTATTTATCCATCAGCAGAATCGGAATACATGGGCCACATCTGTTTGTTTCTTGTTACATAAATATGGATTTCAGGAGGTTTGGGAGAATCAGGGGGTGGGAAATGAAAAAGAATTTCTAAGCACATTAAAAAACAGACTGGTAAATGAATACAAAGAACGTTGGTCTTTACAGCTATCAGACAGTGAGCGTTTCTCACTATATCGTACTTTTAAAAGTAGTCTTGTACTATCACCATTTTTGTTGGAGCTGAAACATATTCAAGCCAGAATTAGCTTAACACGTTTACGACTTGGTGTGTCACAACTCAATACACATAAATTACGTTTTAAACGTAATGTAACAGATGATGAGCTGTCTTGTCCTTTTTGTGATTTTCAAAAAGAAACAGAAGTTCACTTTGTGTTACAATGCCCTCAATATGCTGACCTGAGACAACAGTATATCCCCTCTAAGTATTATAATACTCCGTCCTTGTTTAATATGACATTGCTTTTTGCAAGTGAAAACAAATCATTGGTTATGCGCTTGGCTATATTCCTAGACAAAGCTTTGAAAGTTCGTTGCTTATAGTGTTATGTTTGTGTTGCGCCTATGCATTTACCTGTAACCACCCCTATTGACATGGGCCAATGGCCTTTTCATTAAAACATTTCAGTGTTCAGTGTTCAGTGTTCTTATCGTATGTCATTTTCTTTTCGAATGTAACACACTCAATGACCCTGAAAGCCTGTACCGATGGCATTTTTATTTTCTCACTCACTCTTTTATTTCTTTCTGCCTTTCTTTCTTTCTTTCTTCCTTTCTCTCTTTCTATGTTTCTTTCATCCCCGCTTTTCTCAGTTGATATTTTTCTTTCATTCATTCAGCTTGATTCTTCTTTCTTTCTTTCTTTTTTTTTTTTTTTTTTTTTTTTTTTTTTTTTTTTTTTGTCTGTCTGTTCGTCCTTTCTTCCTTTCTTTCTTTTTGTACTTCTTTTATTTTTTTCCCTTTCCTTATTTTCTTTCTTTGTTTCACCCGTTTTAAACCTTTTCTTTTTCTTTCTTTCTTTTTGTCTGTCTGTTCTTCCTTCTTTTTTCTTTCTTTCCCTTTTTTTTTCTTCTTTTCTTTTCTTTCTTTATTTCGTTCGTTTTAAACTTCTTTCTCTCTCTCTCCTTTTTTTTTTTTTTTTTTTTTTTTTTATTCCTTGTGACTCATCATGCAATCAAGGGAACAATCAGAAGGGGTGCTAATTTTCAACCCTCCCCCCCCCCCCTCCCCTTTCATCTTGGCTTTAGGCGCCTGTCACATATCGTGACAATGCAATGTCGTGTTGTTGTGATAGGTCGTACCTGTCGACAGATCTCTGCGTGACCTCCGGGTATGTATGTATGTATGTATGTGTGTATAATGGAGGAAGTCCTGCCCTCGTTTCAATCCACACCACCACTACCTAACTAACAGTCCCCACCCTCCCACTACACACCCTCCACCCCCCCCCCTTCCTGCCGAAACTCCTACACCCCCACCTCCCTCCCGCCCTGCCCCTCACCTAACCGCTTCCCCCTTGAAACCCTTCACCGTTGCTCCTCAACCCCCCCCCCCCCCCCCCCCCCCCCCCCCCCCGTGCCTCTCCCTCCCCTTCGTTGACATTCAAGATCAAGGTCGTCAGTGTGACGAGAGATTGTGAAATCCCCGTTGTCTGCTTTCCCACCTCTGTGCAACAACTCTCGATGCTGTGTGTGTGTGTGTGTGTGATTATAATTGCTGTAATTTGGCAATTCAGTATGAACGTTTCACAAGTGTGTGTATGTAAGTATTTATGTATGTTTGTTCATATCTTTGCACACAATCACACGCACACACACACGCACACACACAAATACATGCATGCACACACACAGACATCAGTGCACACACATGCACACCGTGACACGCACACATACATGTACGCACACACGATAAACATGCACACACACACACACACACACACACACACACACACATAAACGCAAATACACACACACACACACACACACACACACACACACACACACACACACACACACACAGAACACCACACGACACAGAACACACACACACACACACACACACACACACACACATACACGTGTGCGCGCCCTCGCGTCTACTGATCCCGGCACTGAATCCTTTACATCCAACAGTGTCTTCTAAGCGATATATCAGTCCAGCCTGCCTGTTCAAGTTGTTTAGTCGAAGCTGGCCCAGAAAGTGGCTGCCGTGCTCCATTAGCAGCAGAAGTTTGCGCAATGTCGGTTTCCAGAAGATGCCAATAATGCTTGATTTACAAGTAATTGGCTCTTGCTCTTCATTGCTTTCAAGTTACATCTGCGATGGCTTGCTCGGTTTTTTGTTTTTTGCTATTGTTTTCTTTAAAATTATTTTGTTGTTATTATTATTGGTTTTTTTTTTTTTTTTTTTTTTTTGGTTTTTTTTTTTAGTGTTTTTTTTTTTTTAGTAGATTTTTATCTTTATCTTTTAGAATATATTTTCTCAGGTGATCGATAGTTGACGTAGCCATGTTCTTTTTTGTGTGTTATTATCATTTCTAAGTTTGATATCTTCTTCTTTTTCTGGTCACGTTGCTGGCCGTTCAGTTCGTCACAGTGGCAGCATTGCCAGCACTGAAGAATGTCGATCCAGTCGCGGCCAGGCTCGCTTATTTCCCCTGACATCCTCATGTCCAGGGCACTGCCCCTTTTCACGGTGCCACAACCTCCCCCCCCCCCCCCCAGCCCCCTCCCAAACCTTTCTCAATTGAGCTCTCTCCCCCTCTTCTTCTTCTTCTCTCCACCACCTGCCCACGGGAATTTTTTTTTCTTTTTTTTTCTTCTTCCTCCCCCCCCCTCACCCCCCCCCCCCCCCCCAAAGTTGCAGGCGACTGCCGCACATTGCTTCATACCACGGGTCTAGACTCCCCATAGGACCACTTTCGACCTTTTGCAAGACTGAAGTTCGATCATTTGGGCCACTGAGTCAGTGTAGCTATGCTGGCAGTGAAAACATGATGATATTTATTTATATGCTTCCATTTTGATCCAGTAATGTCAGGCTGGAACTCAGTGAAGATGCGATTCAATATTAATTTCTTTCTTTCTCGACCCTTTTTGGGCAACCAAGTCATTGAAATCAATTCAGTCCTGTATCAGACGTCAACACACACCACGTACGGCTATGAACAGTCATTTACGCGATAATGCCTTTCGGTTTTGCCGTGAGTGGGCGCATAATTATGATTTTACTGTATCGTCCTCAATTATAGAAGTTTCAGTTTCAAGGACGGAGGTGTCAAATAGTCGTCGTATTGCATAATAGGGGACATTCACTTCAAGTGTAGCCTTTATATGAGAAAACTTCCGAGTCTTCGATCTCAACCGAAAACCGACACAGCGTCCCAGCAGTTTTGTCAGGTTGGCCTATCTGTCTTTTGGCCGGGGGCAGCCGGAATAGTATTTGAACAGAAAATTGCTACTTGCCGTGTTTCTCACCAAAATGATACAATCATCAAAGAAATAGTATATTACTTTTTACTTATACTTCCAGTTATAATTCATCTGTTAATATTATTACTCAGTTTTTGTGAGTGCGCAAAACCGCGGCTCGATACACTGTCAGTAATGGACTGGACCCCGCGTTGTCAGTATGAGAGTAGTTTCAATCTCTATCCTTCAGACAACTTTTCTGAAACACGGGCCTTTGCACACACACACACACACACACACACACACACACACACACACACACACACACACACACGAACACACATCGTACACACCGTGGCACACACACACACACACACACCGTGGCACACACTATACACACACACTCACACACACATACACGCCGTGGCACGCGCGCGCGCGCACACACACACACATACACTCACACACACACACACACATGAACTGACACACACTCACTCACACACACACACACACACACACACACCACACACACACCGTGGCACACACACTACACACACATGATGATGACACTGCACACATACACAGGAGAGAGAGATGTGTGTGTGTGTGTGCCGTGTGACACGTGTGTGTGTGTCTGTGTGTGTGTGTGTTTCATGATTTTTTTTTTTCTTTTCTTCTCTTCTTCTTCTTCCTTTTGTGGAATGGCTGTGAATGGTGAAATAATGGTGTATTTTGATTGTGTTTTGATTTTTCTTCTTCTTCTTCTCAGTCTTCTTTGTGCTCATTTTCGCTTTTTTTTAATTTAAAAATTTTTTTTTTTTATAGCTTTATTCGCTGTTTAGGGCGAGGGCTGGATGTAAGAAAAGCATGTTACTTGCCAACTGAGTTATCTATTACCCTTCGTAATAAAGATTTTGTCTTGTCTTCAGTGTCTTCGGTCTTCTCTCTCTCTCTCTCTCTCTCTCTCTCTCTCTCTCTCTCTCTCTCTCTCTCTCTCTCTCGCGACAACTTAACAGTTTATACACTGCTGCAACTGATTTACAGCTAAAAGTAAATATGGATAAAACAAATAT
This sequence comes from Babylonia areolata, assembly GCF_041734735.1. NCBI lineage: Eukaryota > Metazoa > Mollusca > Gastropoda > Neogastropoda > Buccinidae > Babylonia > Babylonia areolata. The sequence continues at coordinate 28,029,524 of NC_134891.1, forward strand.
TGTTGTTTTTCGTAAGGGAGGGTATTTGGCAAGAAATGAAAGATGGTCATATGGAAGCGAAAGAATAACTGTCGTAAATGCATATAAATACCTTGGGATTTATTTTTCAACAAGACTCAGTTTCAACTTTGCATGTCAAGACATTGCTAATAAAGCAAAAAAAGCAGTTATTTTGATTCTTCATATTTTGTATAAAGTAGACTGTAGTTCTTTTAGTGTTTTTGTTAGATTATTTGATTCACAAGTTCAGCCAATATTACAGAAATCTGGGGACTGGAAAATAGGATAGTAACAGAAAAAGTGCACTTGTTTGCATTGAAACGTTTTCTTAATGTAGACAATCGAACTCCAAATGATCTTGTTTATGGTGAACTGGGGAGATACCCTATTTATCTAAATTCTTATATCAAATGTATTAAATATTGGCTAAAGTTGACTAGAATGAATGAAAACAGATATCCATTTAAAGCATATAAAATGTTATATAGTTTAGATAATAATGGTAAGAAGACTTGGGCAACGAGTGTTCGTCAGTGTTTAAATACATATGGTTTTGCATTTGTATGGGATAATCAAGGGGTGGAAGATATTGTAGGTTTCTTAAAGTGTTTCAGACAACGTATTATTGATTGCAGGTGGCAAGATTGGCATGATCATATACAAACTAGTGATAGATTCGCACAGTTTAGACTTTTTAAAACATCGCATGGGATTGAGCCATACATTGAGTTAGGACTGAACAGATATATAAAATGTACACTGACAAAATTTAGATTTGGTATTTCTAGTATTGCTTCTCATAGCTTCAGGTATAGCATTCTAAATGAACCCATGTATACATGCCGTTTTTGCAGTTCGGGTAAAGAAGATGAATTGCATTTTTTGTTATGTTGCCCTGCTTTGTGTGACCTTAGACAAAAACTTATTCAACCGAAATATTATAGAGATCCGTCTAATTTTAGGTTCAATTTACTCATGTCTTCAAGACAGGAATGTACTTTGCATAACTTAGCCATATATATATATATATGTATATGAAGGATTGAAGAGACTACGTACAGTTATCTCGTGAATGTTGTTGAATATTTGTGTGGACTATTTTGGGTGATATGGTTGATATTGTGTTAACAATTTTTGGTTGATCTGAATTGTCTACTTACTGTATCATGTCATTTTCTAATTATTATTTATCAATGAATCCCCCTTCAGTAAGGGGCTCTGGCCTTATCTGAATAAAACATTCGTTCGTTCGTTCGTTCGTTCGTTCGTTCTCTCTCTCTCTCTCTCTCTCTCTCTCTCTCTCTCTCTCTCTCTCTCTCTCTCTCCTTTCTCTCCTATATTTTTTCTTTTTCTTTTCATTGATGGCTTGATAAAAAAAAGCCCCCCCCCCCCCCAAAAAAAAAAAAAGAAAAGAAAAAAAAAAAAAGCAATTGTTACTTATTCAATTTACCGGCATCATGAAATAAGATATTGACTTGACTTCACACACACACACACACACACACACACACACACGCACACACACTCTGACACACGGCCTTGGCTTCATTCTCACGACGGACACACACACACACACACACACACACACACACACACACACACACACACACACACTCACTCGCGCGCGCGCGCGCACGCGCGTACAAGTACATTTATTTCTTCGCATTCTGGTAAACCGACAATTCGACTAAATGCGTCTCCACGTGTAACTCTCCAAACAAAGATGGCGACGTCCTAATCATCACTCTCAGGGGAGAGAAAGGACTGGGTGGTTCATCACCATTAATTGGGTGTGCGCGTGACAGGCTTGAAGAAACATCTTTTGATGTCGATGAAAAACATGATTAATGAGCAACCTGTCACAGAAAGCAAAGAAGTGGATTCAAAAATGCCTCGAAGACGAAACGTTATCGGGAAAGGTTTTAAAACGATAGAGTTGGTGAGCCGAATCGTTCTTGCTGTTGTCGTCAGGTTTTGGCGTCTTTGTACCACAGGACTGCTGGTTATCGTGCTTCTATTCTGTGTCCATGGAGGAATACTGGCCTTTACATTCTTAGTATTGGGGATTTTGGGTAAGGCTTGATGGTTTGGATGCTTTTAACAGTCAACTTTTGAACATGTCGCCAAAATGGTCTGAAATTGGACCCCCCCCCCCTTCTCTCTCTCCCCCCATCTCTCTCTCTCTTTCTCCCTCTCTCCACCCCCTTCTCTTTCCCTGATTCCGTTGAGTGTATCTCTCATTCCTCAGTAGTTAACAACAGAAACTGACAGTTTTATACTAATTACAGCTTATGAACTTATATGAAGTACGTCTGTCAAAATTTGTGAACTGGCTACAGTTTGTGATTTGTTTTATAAGCAGTTGAAATATGCTGGTGTTTTTGTGTTTTTTTTTGTTTTGTTTTGTTTATCACTCATATTAAATTTTAGTTTTCTTCCAGATCAAGCCATTGTGATTCACTGTACATTTTTCATTTTCACTTCAGATGTTCAATGGTGTTTCATTGCAGCTGGCAGAAATTATTAAAAACTACAGAAATCACATTGACTTCCTTGGTATGTGAAATGAAGGTGACACTTATCAATAGTTAGTGGAGGTAGTGAAACAGAATACAGGAGATATACAGTTATTTATTAATCTTATATTATTTTTATATTTCAACACAAACACTGATACAGTGATTTATGTGCTGTTGGAGTTACAAATTTATAGATCATAAAAATTTCCTTTGCCTCAGTAGCAATATTAGATATTATGGTATATCAAGCAACACATACAAAATTTTATGTATAATATTTCATATATGCAGTAGTGTGTACCAGTATAAGTGGCACTAAAGCAAGGACTGAATTATCCGGATTTCCAGGGCTGATGTTCCATGCCCAAGACATGCTCCTGTACCACCCTGAAGTGCCACCAGAGTCTCGCCTTTACGTCATCTTGCCCAGCGCCTTCCACTTGCCGTTTGAGAACCACACGGTGCAGACACAGGATGGCACCAAGATCAACCTGGTCTTTGTCAAACAGCCTAACCCTGGCTCCCCCACGCTTCTCTACCTGCATGGCAATGCTGGCAATATAGGACACAGGTCTGTATTCATGCCCGTCGCTACAGGAATTTAGAACAACAGGATCTTCTCTCCCTTGCATTTGAAGTGCCTGGTTTGGAGTGCTTCCATACATATGATACAACATGGATTTCTGTACATTGGCATTTTGGCAATTTAAAAAAACAACAACAACAAAAAAAACTTTATTAATAAGCAGCATCTAGACCTTGGTTACAAACATCTCAGAAAATTATATACAAATCAGTCACTCCCACATTTTTTTTTTTTTAATAATTTTTTAAAGCATCTTTGTAAAGTCATTTTATGACAGAAGAGTTGTATACCTGCAAGTTTTTTTTTGTTTTGTTTCTTTTTTCACTGTCAAATATCATCTTGTTCAATGATAATTGGTTATTTACTTATTACTTCTGCCATGTAGCAGATAGTGTTAAAGTTTGTATCAAATCTAAAGATCAGTGTCTGTTTCTGAAATATATATTGTTCCAAACTGTACCAGTGTGTCTCTTTCTGTATGTTTCAAAATCACACGTGTGCGTCAATTTATTTTTGTCCTGCATCTAGAAAAATGATTTTATTCAGAATTTCCTTTTGAAATTGAATGTTATAAAAATTCAGTCTTTTTCCAAGAAGCAACATTTACATGATACATTACATTTACACTGTAATTTATTTAAATTGTCAACAATTTCATCATCTCTTTGTCAACACTGCCTAAATAAAATTTAGAATTCAAAACGAAGATGAATATGTTCCAGATCCAAGAATCTGATGTGCAATTTGCTGTTGAAATGATTTTAGAAGTTGTAAAAGTTACAAAAAAAAAAGATAAAGAAAAAAAGAGTTGTTCACTTGTTTCAGAATGCACAATGTGCTTGGACTATACACAGCTTGTGGCTTCAATGTTTTACTAGTCGAGTACCGTGGCTATGGTCGCAGTGAAGGCAGCCCTTCAGAAAATGGTATGTTTGGACTATATTATATGTTCATTTTTTAATATAATGAAAGAATGTGTTCAGATGAAGTATTGTATACAGGAGAATACCCATAAAGTGATACTGAAAATGCCGATAATAGAAATGATAATGATAGAATAATGATGAATGTAATAGATAATACTAAAGATTATACTGAGGGATGAAAAAAACAACAACAGTAATAATTCTGTCATATTTGAGAGCTTTGTGCTGTTAATCAGGGAAATGAACATGAAAGCATAGCTTCAGACATGCAGACACACACACACACACACACACACACACACACACACACACACACACACACATATACACACTCATTCACTCACACACACTCACTCACACATATATACAAGCCAGGGAGAGCATGTCATCACAGTGCAGCATCACATGTTATATATATATATATTTTTTTTTTTTTTTCTGTTGGGTTGTATATTTGTCTTACTGTTAAAGTAGATTTTTTCTACAAAATTTGCCAGGGATGACTCCGTTGTTGCCATTGTTTCTTGTTTTGTTTGCGTACACAAAGTACACGCTGCACACAGGACTTCAGTTTATCATCTCAAGACTAGAAGTTGAAAGGATTATGCAGTGATGGCAGTTATAGAAGGGTGGGTTGGGGTGAAGGGGGGGGGTAGACATGAGAGGAGTGAGTTCAGGTAATATAGTATATTTGTGAAAAGATTGTTCTCTGTAAGGGGCTTGGATCATTGCTATCAGTATCAATGGGAATATATATATATCCAGTTAATAATTTCACATTCTGTTTTGTTCCGTATCAGTTTCTGTATTTTGTGTGTGTGTGTGCGTGTGTATACAACAGTGTCTGTGTGTTGTGTCTGTGTGAGTGACACACCGGAAAATGCATACATGTGTGTGTGTGTATATGTATATATATGTGTATATATAATTTGTCTCTGTCCCTCTCTGTGCATCACCTCTTCTTCCTTCCCTTCCCTTAGGTCTGTACATGGACGCAGAGGCTGCCATGGACTTTTTGCTTCACAGAAGTGACCTTGACCAGCGACAGATCTGCGTGTTCGGTCGCTCGCTGGGGGGCGCCGTCGCCATCCACCTGGCGGCCTCGCCCCTGTACACTCAGCACATCAGCGCCGTCGTGCTGGAGAACACGTTCACCTCCATTCCCTCCATGGGGCAGCATATATTTCGCACAAAGCTGATCAGCTACATTCCTCACTGGTGCTACAAGAACCTGGTCAGTGGGGGAGGGGGGAGGGGCACAGGGGGGGGGCTCGCACAATCACACATACACATATACACAGACAGACCAACAGATTGAAGGACACACGTGCTCGCACGTGCACACACACACACACACACACACACACACACATTGTGGGTAGTCACCTTTGTCCTGTCTTCTGTATATATTATGATATATATAGATTGTGCTTAGCAGTAGCAAAGAGAAATATGGATATGTGTTGTGTAGTCAGTTTTGTGTGTTGTTGTGTATGTGTGTGTGTATGTGTGTGTTAAGGCAAACTTATGCGTGTGTGTGTGTGTGTGTGTGTGTGTGCATTGTCAGTTCCTGATATTTTTCACAGCCCTTTTGAGCGCGTGCGCGTGTGCGTTTGTGTGTTTGTGTGTGTGTGCACTGTCATTACCTAATAATATTTTTCGCCACCCCACCCTCATCATAGTTCTGTTTCCATTGCTTCATTCATTGTTCATTTTATGATGCTGTAACGAAGGTGAATGACGGTTGTGCCAGTCTTTTGATAACTGAAGGTCTCTTGTTAAAAAAACTTTTTTTTTTCTTTTCCAGTTTCCCTCCCAAAGCCGAGTATCTCGGATTCAGCAGCCCACGTTGTTCATGTGTGGGATGAAAGATGAGTTGGTGCCTCCTGCCATGATGCAGGCGCTCTATGCAGTAAGTATCTATTGTATACATGTATGATAGTCAGTTGTGTCCGACTATGACCACCAGAACAGCAGAGGAGGCTACTGCCGTCCCTACTGTCTGGGCTAGAATTTGATTGTAGTGGGGAGTGTTTTACCCACTGCTGTCTGGACTCTGGACAAGAATTTGATTATAGTGGAGAGTGTCTTGCCTGAGTTACATCCCCACTGTCTAGGCCAAGATGGCTTAAGGACAGTTGGGGTTGGGATGATCCCCAAAGGCCGCCTAGCTGCCAAGGCTGCTGCACAAAGAGCCAGTGCAACCTTACCTCCTAGTTTGAGAGTCACAGTCCTTCACAAAAGACTAAGCTGTAAACGAGTTCCCATTGCAGTGTTTGCCACTTGCCACCCAACCCTGAAAGGAGAGGGAGTTGGGGAGAGGAGGGGAAGGGGGAGAGAGAGAGAGAGAGACAGAAAGAGAGAGGAGGGGAAGGGGGAGAGAGAGACAGAGAGAGAGGAGGGGAAGGGGGAGAGAGACAGAGAGAGAGGAGGGGAAGGGGGAGAGAGAGACAGAGAGAGAGGAGGGGAAGGGGGAGAGAGAGAGAACTCAAGAAAGCAAGAATTTTAATGTAAGGTCACCGACCTGTTGTACATGTAGGGTGCTTGTCTTCACTAAAGATAAATCAATAACTGAAGAAGAAATCAATCACTATATAATATAGTATATATACAACAGTGAACTCACAGTGAACATGTATGATATATGATAGTCATGTCCGACTATGACCATCAGAACAGCAGAGGAGGCAACTGCTGTTCCGACTATTTGGGCTAGAATTTGATTATAGTGGAGAGTGTCTTGCCAAAGTTATATCCCCACTCTCTCGGCCAAGAGGGTTTTACGATGGTCGGCGCTGGGATGGTTCCCAAAGGCCAACTAGCCCACGAAGCTGCAGCACTAAGAGCCAGTGCAATTTTGCCTCCTAGTTTGAGAGTCATAGTCCTGCACAAAAGACTAAGCTGTAAATGATTTCCCATTGACTGGAGAAACCATTGATAATACAGCTCTCAGTTTGCTGTTGGCTCGAATTTAAACTGACGTCAATCTGTGATATAAGCTGAGTGTTGGGCCGACAAGTGAACATGTAAACTAACGCAAAAAGCCCAAGACCAGTTCTCTCTGTTCTTCATGCATAAAATTAAAAGACAAACATGGTAACATCTCGTCTCCTGGCAGCTTTTGTTTTGCAACAGAAATGGTAACAAATGAGTTTGTGACATTTTGCATATACACTTTGGGAACCATCCCAACACCAACTGTCCTAAAAAACCCTCTTGGCCGAGAGAGTGGGGATGTAACTTGGGCAAGACACTCTCCACTATAATCAAATTCTAGCCCAAATAGTCGGAACAGCAGTTACCTCCTCTGCTGTTCTGATGGTCATAGTCAGACACGACTGACTGTCATATATATATATATAATATACACTTGTAAAATTTTTTCTTCCTGAGATCATTTTATGATGGACAGACTGTTGATACATGTAATTTGTCCTCAGTTCTGCTCACCACAAGGACAGTTTTTTTTGTTGTTGACATCTCGATAATTCCAAAACAGAACTTAATGAAAGGCAGTCTGAATTTGCTAATGATAATGCAGTTGCATGTGCTTGACTATAAGTACGAGAGTAGGTATGTTAATATGTACACTACTAGACATTTTTTTGTGTTTTTTTTAGATGAGAACTGTTTTTTGCATCAGTTCAGTTCACCCAGATATAATATAGGACATCCACCCAATTGAGTGTGGTCATTTTTGGAAAGTTTACATTTAAAATTACAGTGCAGAGTCATTTATTTGTATTTGTATTTCTTTTTATCACAGCAGATTTCTCTGTGTGAAATTTGGGCTGCTCTTCCCAGGGAGAGTGCGTTGCTACACTACAGCACCACCCATTTTTTTTTGTTTTTTCCTGCGTGCAGTTCTATTTGTTTTTCCCTATTGAAGTGGAACAACCCTTTTGTTGCCATGGGTTCTTTTACGTGTGCTAAGTGCATGCTGCACACGGGACCTCGGATTATCGTCTCATCCGAATGACTAGCATCCAGACCACCACTGAAGGTCTAGTGGAGGGGGGAGAAAATATCGGCGGCTGAGCTGTGATTCGAACCAGCATGCTCAGATTCTCTCGCTTCCTAGGCGGACGTGTTACCTCTAGGCCATCACTTCACTATTTATCTATTTATTTATTTATTTTGATTTATCTGTTTCATGTGTGTTTGTGTGTGTGTGTGTGTGTGTAAGAGCGTGGTGTAAAAGAAGCTGTAACTTAACCGTTTTGCCCTTGATAAGATATATGTCGGTTTTCATTCGGTACATGTTTTATCTGAAGTTACCTTATGTTGCTGCTCCCTGATGACCATGAAGGTGGGGGTCAAGATGGTGGTGCTGTGGACAGTCAGTGTGTGCACACCTGTCGCCTTGCTCACCTGTCAGCCTGCACACGTGTGTCAGTGATCACACTGGTCAACACACAGACACAAGCACACACAAACGCACACACACACACACCCACACACACACACGCACACACGCACACGCGCGCGCACACACACACACACACACACCATTTAAACTATGTATGCTCGCCAATTTACTCAACAGTCAACACACACACACACACACACACACACACACACCATTTAAAACCTGTATGCTCATCAATTTACTCAACAGTCAACACACACACACACACTCACACACAAACACACACACACACACACACACACACACCACACCACACCACACCACACCACACCACACTACACTACACACACACACACACACACACACACACACACACACACACCACACCACACCACACACACATCCACACACACACACACACACACACACACACCACACACCACACACACACACCACACACACCAGTTAACATGCATACTCACCAGTTTACTTTACCAGTCAGCTTTTCGCTGCACTTGGAGCACACAGAGAAGGAGAAGAACAACCAAGAAATGGAGGAAGGGAGATAATTATGAGCGTGGCTACGCTGCCTCTGGAATTCCGTCTTTGTATGGATTCACACTGTAGCTAAGTCACTGTTTGGAATTCAGCATAGTATTAAGATTCCAAAGAGTTTATGGTCTGGCTTGGAACAATTTTAAGACAGAAAAAATTGTCTTTGGGATCATTCATTTGCTCATAAAAGATAACAGGATTCTTCAGTTGCTCATTAAAAATGATAGGATCGTTCAGTTGCTCATAAACAGATAAGTCAATCCTCCACACAGACTGCGGAATGAAAATATGTTATACATCAGCCGCATCAGTTTTCTCTGCATGGAATTTGGTTGTTATTATCATTATATCATCATCTTCATCATTTGTACCAGATTATGATAACTCAATCTTGACGTGGGTACCCTTTAAATTTGTTGATTCGTTCTTAATTCATTTGAAAAGCTTGAAATTTTCATGTGCCCAGAATTAGTGAGAAACAGCTTGCTTGCTGATAGATGCATCCAGCAGCTTGGAAGTGCTTGGTGCTAGTGCCTAGCTCTGTTTAATTCTGCTATCAGTTTAAAGTTCTCAGCTGTGTTTAATTCTGCTATCAGTTTAAAGTTCTCAGCTGTGTTTAATTCTGCTATCAGTTTAAAGTTCTCAGCTGTGTTTAATTCTGCTATCAGTTTAAAGTTCTCAGCTCTGTTTAATTCTGCTATCAGTTGAATTGTACATTTCTGATTCATGAGCACGGTGGCTTAGTGGTTAGGGCATTTGACACAGTTGAATGGAGTGTTGTGCCCTTGAATGGAGAAAGACGACAAAAAAAAAAAAAAAAAAAAAAAAAAAGGAAGAGAAGCACCAGTGTGGCTCAGCAACGAAGCGATTATTGTCATCAGTAGGGGGCTTAGGAGCTGGTGTCCTAAGTACAGAACACTATTGAACACCACCGACTGGCACAATAGCCGAGTGGTTAAAGCGTTGGACTGTCAATCTGAGGGTCCCGGGTTCGAATCACGGTGATGGCGCCTGGTGGGTAAAGGGTGGAGATTTTTCCGATCTCCCAGGTCAACATATGTGCAGACCTGCTTAGTGCCTGAACCCCCTTCATGTGTATATGCAAGCAGAAGATCAAATACGCACGTTAAAGATCCTGTAATCCATGTCAGTGTTCGGTGGGTTATGGAAACAAGAACATACCCAGCAAGCACACCCCCGAAAACGGAGTATGGCTGCCTACATGGCGGGGTAAAAACGGTCATACACGTAAAAGCCCACTCGTGTGAATACGAGTGAACGCAGAAGAAGAAGAAGAACACCACCAAATTGATTCAGCAGCAGTGCAGAGTCTCCTCTGGTGTGTGGGCTTCTGACGACCTAACATCAATGGTTCCCTGTTGACAGCGGATGCTGGGGCTGTGACAGATGAACGTGGGTGTGGCTGTGTGTGGGGGGACTTGGAATTAGCTGACATAGGAGTAATGTCACCGAAATGGGGGCAGGTGATGGGGTTACAAAAACAACAACAACAACAACAACAACAACAACAAAGTGAAAAGAGAGAGAGAGATACAAGCTTGGCTGTGTTTGGGGGACTTTGAATGAACTGATATGGGAGTAATGCCACCAAAATGTTGCAGATGATCGGGCCGCAAAAAAAAAAAAAAAAAAGAGAGAGAGAGAGAGTGAGACGCACTGTACATTTCTTTTGCCATGAAATGTGTTGTCATACATCATTTCTTTCTCTCTGTCTCTGTGCAGAGCTCTGGCAGCCAGATGAAGCGCGTGGAAGCGTTCCCGACGGGCACGCACAACGAAACCTGGATGTGCCCTGGCTATTATGAAGCCTTCATTAGCTTCATGCTACAGGTAGCGTGCCTGTGTGTATGGTGGGAGCCTTTTGGGGGGGTAGGGAATGTGTGTGTGTGTGTGTGTGTGTGTGTGTGTGTGGTTGGGTGGGTGGATGGGTGTGGATGCGGGTGGGGTGTTTGGGTGGGATGGGGTTCGGGGAAAGTGTGGTGTGCTTGTGTGTGTGTGTGTATGTGTGTATGAAAAAGTGAGAGCACTACTACCACTGCTGCTGCTGCTACAACAGCAACTACTACTACTACTACAATTACTGCTGCTAAAATTTGTATTTGTATTTCTTTTTATCACAACAGATTTCTCTGTGTGAAATTCGGGCTGCTCTCCCCAGGGAGAGTACGTCGCTATACTACAGCACCACCCATTTTTTTGTATTTTTTCCTTCGTGAAGTTTAATTTGTTTTTCCTATCGATGTGGATTTTTCTTCATAATTTTGCCAGGAACAACCCTTTTGTTGCCATGGGTTCTTTTACGTGCGCTAAGTGCATACTGCACACAGGACCTCGGTTTATCGTCTTATCTGAATGACTAGCGCCCACACCACCACTCATGGTCTAGTGGATGGGGAGAAAATATCGGCGGTTGAGCTGTGATTTGAGCCAGCGCACTCAGATTCTCTCGCTTCCTGGGCGGACGTGTTACCTCTAGGCCATCGCTCCACTGTTACTACCATTACTGCTACTACTCTCACTGCTGCTATGACTGCTGCTGCTGCTACTGCTACTACTACTACTATTACCACTACCACTGTCACAACTATTACTGCTTCTGCTATCAGTTACTGTGACTTACAACCACTTACTTCTGCTTCTCTCTTCCTCCTCTCTATTCTGTGTGCCATTACTATGTACACCTACGACTATAGCAGAACCCATGGCAGATGTCCCCTGCAAAATCAAAATTTTGTTGTAAAAAGCCACTCTATTGTCCATGCGTGCTTTTGTTATGTGTGTGTTTGTACGTTTATAGATATGTGTGCGACTGAAGCCTTGACTGAATGACACAGGAAACGAATGATGAGCACCTCTCAGTTGATTCTATATGGGCAGCCAGTCTGTTGTGGAAATGACTGCGTTTTGTAAAAACGCCAAGAGCGTAAAGTCCTGACAGAGGATAGGGGCTGTATTAGTATCCATACCATGTGGAGTGTTGGCGCAGTGGTGACACGTCGGTCCAGGAAGTGAGAGAATCTGAGTGCACTGGTTTGAATCCCACAGTGACGGGCGCAATAGCCGAGTGGTTAAAGCGTTGGACTTTCAGTCTGAGGGTCCCGGGTTCGAATCACGGTGACGGCGCCTGGTGGGTAAAGGGTTCCTAGGTGGACGTGTTACCTCTAGGCCATCACTCCATATATATATATATATATATATATATATATGTATCTACACACCAATACGGTACAATCCAGTCCATCAATCACTACTGTTGCAGGTGCAGCATACGCAGGGAAGATCCCCCATAGTGCCTCATCCCTCCTCCTCCTCTCCTGGCAGCGGTGGTGGTGGTGGTATGGGTGGTGGTGGTGGTGGTGGCGGCAGGAGTGTGGCGGTGGACCTGAGGGGACACACTGCGGTGTGAGGGAGGACTGGCACTGTTGTTGTTGTTGTTGTTGTTGTTAACCTGCTGTGTGCTGACCTGTTCTGTGTGTGTGTGTGTGTGTGTGTGTGTTGGGGGTGGGGATGAGTGTGTGCGTGTGTGTGTGTGTGTGTGTGTGTTGGGGGGTGGGGATGGGTGTGTGTGAGAAAAGTGTGTGTGTATGGGGTGTGGGTGTGTGTTTGAGAAGGATGTGGGTGCAGGGGGGAGAGGGGAAGGGTGTGTGTGTGTGGTGTGTGTGTGTGGGTGTATGTGTGGGTGTGAGGTGTGTACTTGTGTGTGTGTGTGTGTGTGTGTGTGTGTGTGTGTGTGTTTCTAAGTGTGTCTGTGGGTGGGTGTGGGTATGGGTCTGAGTGTGTGTATACATGTATCAATGTGTATATATGTGTGTGTGTGCATGTGCTGCAGTATGATTCTGATAAGCATCATCTGTTGATTTACAGACTTCTCCTGTGATTGCTCTCAGTGGTGTGTGTTTGTGTGTGTGTGGTGTGTGTGTGTGAGAGCATGTGTGTGCAAAAAACACACGTGTGTGTGAGAGAAAGAGAGAGAGTGTTGTGTGTAATATCCCCCCACCCCAGTTTTCCCTCGTGGAAAGAAGTTCTACATCTGTACTAGAATCCTATAAGTTGAAACCACAGACTTTACAACAAAAAAAAAGAGTTCAGGACCACTTCATAAAAGCAAGAGTGTTTTCCTAACCTGTTCAAAAAAACAATTGGAAAGATTTTTCATATCACGCAGGTTGCTTACGCTGCTCAACTGCTGGCCTCTTAGTGAACACACAAATGGCTGTTTTTAGGCACATGTGTACCTTGAAGAACTCGGAAACTGTGTTTCAGAAATTGATATTTCAGTCAGATTTACAGTAAATCAGTTTGTAAAACCATAGCTGTGATTTTTCAATAACAACAAGAAAAAAAAAAAAAAAAAAAATAAAAAGGAATACATACAATACATGTAAGAAAGTACCTCTGGTAATAAGTAGTGCACATTATATTTGTTGCAATACACTGCTGTTTGCAAAAAACAAAACAAAACAAAAAAAAGCAAAAAAAAAAAAAGCAGTATCATTTGACCATTCCCTTCAAGAAGAAAACTGTCCAGTTCCCATGTGGTCCTTCACTTTTTTTTTTTTAATTAAAAAATTTTTTTTTTATAGCTGTGTATGAGCTGTAAGAGTTACGAAGAAGAAAGGGAAATTGCCTTTTGTGTGTGTCTTTTCCTGTAGATGCACATACCTGTATGACAAGGAAAGGTGTGTTTTGGGAAAGGAAGTGTAAAAAAAAAAAAAAAAAAAAATCTCATACATATCTGCAGTTAAAAATAGAATGACCATATTTTGATTGGAGAATTTTATGTGTGTGTGTGTGTGTGTGTGTGTGTGTGCGTGTGCGAGGAAAACAAAGACTTGATTGTTCTTTCAACTGCTTTTTTGTGGGGAAAAACAATTTTACTTCAGCTTGAACAGATTATTTTAAGATAGCATCACAGAGGTCTTCGGAACTCCACATTTTTTATCGTGAATGCCCCAGGAGTCTGGCAACACAGAAACCAATGTATGGACCCCGGTTCATTGATTAATGGCGTTTTTGACTCTTTTAGTTTGTTGTTTCAGGTCAGCTATATATTTTGAGACTTTGGAAAGAAGCATTAAAATTGATATGACCAGATACAGCGACATCTACGGTGTTTTTGTGTGATTCCTAGCAGTTTGTAACATCAGCTGGTGAGGTCATATGCCACTCTGTGGTGGGTAGCTTGTTGTCAGTTCTTTTACTGTTTGTATGACTGATGCTGCCACCACCCAGTTACCCACCACCCTATCACCAGCCGGGGTTTTTTTGGGGGGGTGGGGGTGGAGGAGTTTATTTTTTCTCAGTACACACTCAAACCCCGCCCCCCCTCACTTCCAACCCCTCACCCAGTCATCACACCTGTCGTATGAGTGTGCATGTGTGTATGTACTGAAATGAATGAATGTGTTTGTCGTGTGTAAATCACCATGTAGTGAATGGTGGATAAATCTTTGAGAAGTAACGACAAGCTAAACTAGAAATTTGTGAGAGAAATGATGATACCCAAATAATGATTTGCTCAAGAAATGGCTGTATTTGAAGGTGGGTAATTTACAACAAACATCACCCTCCTCACATGTTGTCTGCATACATGCACGCATAGTTGAACACGCTGTCGCTTCTTAACAAAGTATGTCTTCTTGTGAAAAACTTGAACAAATACAATGGAATATTTCAAAGTATGTTTTCAATTTTTTAATGCAGAAACCAAGATTAGCCTGAAAAGTGCTGATCATTGGTATTATTTTGAGAGAGAGAGAGAGAGAGAATTGTGGTTATCAGTAATTGCAGTACTCCCATCTCTTGGATTGGGTTTCTTGGTTTGGCGGTGAGCTCTTTGTCATCTGTTAACTCACTCAATACGGCCAGTCCTCTCTTCTCCTCTACACAGACCCCTCGGATGTCCAGTGGGTGTCTGAATGACCCAACCTTTAGCTTCCGTGGTCAGAATTGTGGTATTCTTTGTCAACATTCACCTCTTCAGTATAAGAGCCTTCCGCTTGCAATATTTTGATGATGGTAATTGGGGTGAAACGCTGTTAACGTCGTCTCTTTGGCCGTTGGTATGGAGAGAGTTAAACAGCCATCAAGTACAGTGACTTTTCCTCTTGAAAAGTGACAAAAAAGGCATTGAACACAAAGCCTTTGCTTGAAATTGTGAGCCTTCGTCTTGTGTTTAACTTAAAAAAAAAAAAAAAAAGGAGAGCAAATTTCACTGCAGTTGCTGCTTTTAACTTAAATGAATTCTCTTTGCCAGCATTCTGTGATCTGTCAGGAGCCCAGTTTTGGATCTAGTCATAGTGTGTGCTGTTTTTGTAGTGTGATAGACACAGACTGATTTTTTTTTTTTTTTTTTTTTTTTTTACTTTTCCATGAGGACAAAATACTAAGAGGACTGGAGTAGGTGGGGACGGGCGCAATAGCCGAGTGGTTAAAGCGTTGGACTTTCAATCTGAGGGTCCCGGGTTCGAATCACGGTGATGGCGCCTGGTGGGTAAAGGGTGGAGATTTTTACGATCTCCCAGGTCAACATATGTGCAGACCTGCTAGTGCCTGAACCCCCTTCGTGTGTATATGCAAGCAGAAGATCAAATAACGCACGTTAAAGATCCTGTAATCCATGTCAGCGTTCGGTGGGTTATGGCAACAAGAACATACCCAGCATGCACACCCCCGAAAACGGAGTATGGCTGCCTACATGGCGGGGTAAAAACGGTCATACACGTAAAAGCCCACTCGTGTGCGTACGAGTGAACACAGAAGGAAGGAGTAGGTGGGGCTGGGGCTGGGGAGGGGTTGGGGAATTGCTGGTCTGGGGGTAGCAGAAGGAAGAATTATTGTCACCTGCAGTGGTCCCACAGTCAAGGCTCAATGGCGACAGACTGCCTCAAGCTGTGCTGTGACTGCTGCCACCATCCCCTGGACTGAGACAAAAAAGCAACTTCTTTTTTCTTTAAGTTTGTTTGTTAGATAACTTTTTTTGTTGTTGTTTTTTTGTTTTTGTTTTTGGTGAGTACACATTAAACAAGAGAGGCAAGGCCTTCAAGACTCACTTGTGATAAATTAAGTCCCCTAGCATTAATTACAGAGTAATTTCCCTTTTTTAGTATCTGCACCAAAACGTTTGCAAAATAAATAAAAATTCCATGCTTAGCAAAAGAAGTTCCTGTTTGAACAAAAAAATGATAATAATGACTCCTCTTGTTGTTGTGTCAGAATAAGAGGTCAAAGTGCCAAGTTTAGAGAATACAAAAAATATAAATGTAACAGTAAATGCAGTTTGCATATAATTAAGCATCTTTTTTTATTTTTTGTGCCCATCCCAGAGGTGCCATATTGTTTTAAACAAGATGACTGGAAAGAACTGAATTTTTCCTATTTTTATGCCTAATTTGGTGTCAACTGACCAAATATTTGCAGAGAAAATGTCAATGTTAAAGTTTACCATGGACACACAGACACACGGACACAAACACACACAAACACACACACACACACACACAGACAACCGAACACCGGGTTAAAACATAGACTCACTTTGTTTACACAAGTGAGTCAAAAAACCAACCATTGAGGCTGGTAAACAAAGAACACAAGCACAAGTTCAGGACAAATGTCATGCAATATGAAAAGTCATGGAGTAGAATTCAGTCGAGGACATTTTACATAAGCATCTCCATGTATAAGAAACATTTAAGTTAAAACGACACTTAGCGCTGAAAATAACACAACACAAAGCCGTTCCAGCAGCGTAATGTTTGCTTATTAAGGGTTGAGGTTTTCCTAAATTTTGTGCTGAAACCATAGACTAAGGAAAATTCTTAACACCAAGGAAACTCATATTCAGAAATGCCAACTGTTACGATTTTGCCGTATTTTGTTACGTTTGATCGCACTTTGTTACGCCAACGTCAAATTTGTTCCGACGAGTTCATTTTCGACTACATAGCATGGTCACATGGTTTCCTGTCGTAACATTACCCAGATGCTCTAGCCCTATTGATCATGAGGCCAAGGCAGTCATTACTAACCATGGTCTCATGTGATGATACTCAGCTAATGGCGTGCGTGTTAACATTGAAGCAGCATTGAGTGGACCAATCAGCGTAGTTGTTTGCTCGAACAAGAGAGAACGTGGCTAAATCAAATTGCGTCTCAGTCACACAGCGTCTGTGCTGCTTACTGATGTGGCTCGGAGTCTGAGTGTTCCTACCAAATTCAAAAAGTTCCAACCAAATTTCCTGATTGTTCCTGCAAACACTCGACAGGGGTTGGCATCTCTGCATATTACTGCTATGACTGCTTGTGTAAACCCAGCACTGGTGAACAGAACGCCTTGCCAGGCATGCTGTGTTTGAAAGGTCTGAATGTGATGACGTTACGATTGGTAGTGGTAACTCTGTTCTGTCGTGTACTAAACCCAAACAATCTGCATCAGAGAGTGTTATCCTTGATGCCGTTGAATAACTGCATTGATGTAATGCATGTCTTTCCCCCAAATTATTAAGCACATAGAGCTTCACGAATATGCGCTTTTAAGATGTCTTAATGAATAAAAATACATCTATTTCAGAAAGTGTTATCTTTGAAGCTGTTGAATAATTGCTATGAGGTAATGTATGTCTTTCCTGCAAATGATCTATGTCAGAGAGTGTCATCTTTGATGTGTTTGATTAATTGCATTGTTTCTTTTTTTCATACACTTGATATCGCTTGTGAAAGCCAGCTGATCTGTTGATGACTCAACTGACCGATTCAAGAGGCCTTTCCTTCTTCTGTACATAGTGAGTTGTGGGGGACACTATTTTGGACAAGTATATATTTGCATTTTCGTTGGTTTTTTTTTTTTCATACTGCACTTGTGAAGATCTCATGAGTGACCATTAACTTAAGTGTTTTCTGAAGCTGTTGTCAGATATTCATTTCTGTGCGGTATTATTTATTGGGTGCTTTATTTATCTGTACATATGTACATGTTAACTCTGTATACCTTTATGTTCATGTGTGGCAGAGATGGATGATTATGGTATTGAAAGGTGTTTTTTCTTCTTTTTTTTTTTCTTTGTGTGTGTGTGTGTGTGTGTGTGTTAAGATCTTCTGCCCTTGTCATTTAGTTTCACATTGGTAGAATCTGCAGTGCAAAAAAACAAAACAAAAAAAAAACAACGAAAAAAGGTTAAAGGGCTCATAGCCTTTTATGGGCTATTGGGGCAGTGGTTTCGTATCCACTTTGTCTAGGGTCCGGCATAGGAAGGCGGGACACAGTCCTGTTCTTTTACTGCTTTTAACCTTCCCCACTTCCGGCGGAGTCAGGTACCAGCCAGTTCACACCTGGGACAAGTAAGGAAAAGGGGGAGTCAAGTGCCTTTCCCCATGGTCACCGCACCATGCCAGAAGGGGGCCTGGAACCCTCATCACTCCCTGCTGAACACTGAATCAGCCCAATGCCTGACGGATTTAGCTGTGGTGACTCTTGTTTCATTTTTACAAGGAAGAAGATGATGATGATGATGATTATCATTATCATTATTATTATTATTATTATATTTATATAGCGCTGAATCTTTTGCAGAGACAATTCAAAGTTATTCAAACGTATGCATAACTCTAAAACTGGAAAAAAACAAAAAACAAGTGAAGACAAGGAAGAGGCAGTGAAGGGGGGCTATTTTGGGAAGAGGTGGGTTTTAAGTGTGTGAAGTCTCCAGGAAATTCCAGACGCTGCTGTTACAGAGTACATACCACCATGGCTTGGCTTTGTGCTGCAGTGCAGGAAGACTTAGGCGGTTGGTGGGGGGTGGGGGGGGGTGGGGGTGGGGGGGCAGGGTTGTGTCCACATACATCTGTTTCACACTAAGTGCTGGCAGTCCAGGCCGGTGCCCAGCTGCAGAGGTTACAAGGAAAAGTCTGTTCTGGGTAATACTGAAGGAGGAACCTTGTGATGTCATTTGGGAATCACATCAGCTTTTAAGAAATTACAGTTTGTGGGATCCTGTTTACTTGGATGGATGTCGATGCTACCACATCCTCGGACGCATGAGGCAGTCGAAGTGTTCCATTCTCCGCCATCCTCAGCCAGTTTCCTGGTGTCACCCCATCATCTGTCGACAAGCCTGGGTTTTTTCTCTCTCCACTGTTTGCTGCTGGTTCATCTTGGGCCGTCCTCTCTTTCTCTGGCCTGTAGGCGTTCAGTGGGCGTTGATTTTTTTTTTTTTTTTTGACAAGGTAGTGGACACATCCTTCTTCTTTGTCCATGGGCTGCAATTCCCATGTTCACTCGTTTGCACACGTGTAGGCTTTTACGTGTATGACCATTTTTACTCTGCCATGTAGGCAGCCATACTCCGTTTTCGGGGATAGAGTGGACACAGTGCAGGATAGCGTTTTCATAATGATTACTTGTTTACGGTCAGCAGCACACAGCATGTACCACTGGCTGGGGTGCGGACAGCAGCTTGTCAAAGATCAAGCATGCTTGTTCTCAAGTGACACAGCTGTGCAGTGCCTTGCTGCATGTCTTTCTTTCAGCCCTGCCCTCCCTGCCCCCTGCCCTGGCCCCGCCCCCCACCCCAACTCCATACCTCAGTGCCTGATGATGGTGTTCTTGTAGTGGACACAGTGTCAGCACTGTCTGGTGTCGACTTCAATAGGAAAAACAAATAAAACTGCACACAGGAAAAAATACAAAAAAATGGGTGGCGCTGTAGTATGGCGACGCGCTCTCCCTGGGGAGAGCAGCCCGAATTTCACACAGAGAAATCTGTTGTGATAAAAAGAAATACAAATACAAATACAAAATAACAGACATGCTGGTAAGTCACAAGGAAGTTGAGAGGTGTCGAAGGAATTAGAAGAGGAGAAACAAATAGCAGATTAACTTTGTTTTCTCCACCCCAGTAGCAGATTTTTCTCCCCCAAAAAGCAGATCCCCCTCCCCCCAACCCCCCCACCCCCAACCCCCGCACACACACATCAACAGATTTTCTCTCCCAAGGTCATGTGTGGCCTTTTTACCTTAGTCAGTACACCACAAATTCATGTGAAAAGTATTCTAAAATTTACAGTCTATGAAGTGTGGTATTAGTATAGTCTAAAATTTACAATCTATAAAGTGTGGTATTAGTATAGTATGTGGAATTTATTCTCAACGTCTGGTGGATTTCGTTCACAGACTAGTTGTGTTACTGCACTTGTGTAAACATGTAGTTCATTTTGTTTTGATAGTCGTCTTCTCCCTGAACTGTGTGAAGAGTTATTGGGGCACGGCATGGAAGAACTGTCCCTCAGATCAAGATACCTCCAGGTCTGTTAGTTATGTGTCAAAGCCTGGGTCCTCTCTGCACATGATTCTGTCTGAAGAGTTATTGGGGCACCGCATGGAAGAACTGTCCATCAGATCAGATACCTCCAGGTCTGTTAGTTATGTGTCAAAACCTGGGTCCCCTCTGCACATGATTCTGTGTGAAGAGTTATTGGGGCACCGCATGGAAGAACTGTCCCTCAGATCAAGATACCTCCAGGTCTGTCAGTTATGTGTCAAAGCCTGGGTCCTCTCTGCACATGATGCTTTAACTCACTCAGTACGGCCAGCCCTCTCTTCTCCTCTACACAGACCCCTCGGATGTTCAGTGGGTGTCTCAATGACCCAACCTTTAGCTTCCATCGTCAGAACTGTGGTATTCTTTGTCAACATTCACCTCTTCAGTATAAGAGCCTTCCGCTTGTAATATTTTGATGGTGGTAATTGGGGTGAAACGCTGTTAACGTCGTCTCTTTCGCCGTTCGTATGGAGAGAGTTAAAACCTTAAGTTTGCTAGGTTTATGTTGTTTGCACTTTACCATTTGGGATCGGTATTTTCTCAGCTTTTTTTTTTTTTTTAATTTTTTATTGTGCTTGAAACTCAGAATATCAGGAATATTGTGGGTTTTTTTGTTTGTTTGTTTTTTGAATCTGTCCTCACACAGTGCATATGGCTAAGACACTTGCACACAACTCATGAACAATCTCTTCCGTTGTCACATCAGAAAACATACGCATGATGTAAATGAGTGAAGATATACATGTAGAATTGACTGAACACTATGCTACTGTTTTAAATGATATTTTAGATAAAGCGGAACACTCATGATGTGAAAAAAAATGGAAGTTTATTATGTTACTGTTTAAATGATTTTGATTAACCCACACTGCTGAAAAGCATTTTTGCTTGAAATATGACACATGGTTAATAGAACAGATTGATTTGATATGTCGCAATGGTGTTGCAGGCTTTATAACTCTGTTCTGATTTATTTGGTTTTGTCACTACGTTTGATTTTTTTATGTATAAAAAAAAAAAAATGGTGTAGTTCTTGTTCTTGCATTGGATCTGCAGATATTGATGCATTTGACATCCCCAGTGACAAAACACTCACTTCTGTCTCTTGAGGTTGAACCTAGGAACCTCAGCCTATCACAGTTTTTATGGTCACAATGGTGAATCGAAATTGTTTCCCTTCGATCAGAAAGCTAAGAACTTGAACGAACATGAAGGTAATATATATATATATATATAGATTTGTATTTGTATTTCTGTTTATCACAACAGATTTCTCTGTATGAAATTCGGGCTGCTCTCCCCAGGGAGAGCGCGTTGCTCTACTACAGCGCCACCCCTTTTTTTTGTATTTTTTCCTGCGTGCTGTTTTTTTTTTAAATTTGTTTTTCGTATCGAAGTGGATTTTTCTTCAGAATTTTGGCAGGAACAACCCTTTTGTTGTTGTGGGTTCTTTTACATGCGCAAAGTGCATGCTGCTTACAGGACCTCGGTTTATCATCTCATCCGAATGACTAGCGCCCAGACCACCACTCAAGGCCTAGTGGAGGGGGAGAAAATATCGGCAGCTGAGTCGTGATTCGAACTCAGATTCTCTCGCTTCCTAGGCGGACGTGTTACCTCTAGGCCATCACTCCACATGCATAAACTGCTGTCTGGACGGTCGGTACAAGCGTTTGTATCAGGAACTACGACGTTTGAAGAGTTGCCATGGTGATTGATTTCATCACAAGACTTGAGAGGGTGTACCACTTCACCAGACAGACAGACAGACTTGGTGAGGTCTTGATAAATGGATGTCCAGTGGGCGCAATAGCCCAGTGGTTAAAACGTTGGACTTTCAATCTGAGGGTCCCGGGTTCGAATCACGGTGACGGCGCCTGGTGGGTAAAGGGTGGAGATTTTTACGATTTCCCAGGTCAACATATGTGCAGACTTGCTAGTGCCTGAACCCCCTTCATGTGTATATGCAAGCAGAAGATCAAATACGCACGTTAAAGATCCTATAATCCATGTCAGCGTTCGGTGGGTTATGGAAACAAAGAACATTCCCAGCATGCACATCCCCGAAAGCGGAGTATGGCTGCCTATATGGCGGGGTCGAAACGGTCATACACGTAAAAGCCCACTCGTGTGCATACGAGTGAACGTGGGAGTTGCAGCCCACGAACGCAGAAGAAGAAGAAGAAGGATGTCCAGCGTACTCTGGATCAGAGCAGACTCTACCAAACACCACTACAGTGACTCAGCAGCTGTGCAGGGTCTCCTCTGGTGTGTGGCCTCCTAGTGACCTGATGCTGGCAGCTCCCTGTGGACTGCCGGCTGTGGGAATGTGGCAGATGAACCCGGGTGTGGCTGTGTAATGGGGGACTCTGAATGAGCAGCATGGGAGCACTGCAGAGCAGATGAAGGGGTAGAAAAGAAAAAGAAATATAAAAAAGATAGCTGTTGAGGGTTGAAGCAAACCACCTACAATGATTTTCTGAGCCATGTTGAGTTCTCTCAGCCACAATTCTGACTTACTTTGAAATGCAAATTTTTATTTATTTATTATTTTTTTTAAGTGAGAAACCCATTCTGCTGCTCTATATTGTGCTTTTTCTTTTCTTTTTTTTAAATAATTTTTTTTAACATGTTTTTGAACTATCTTTTTCAGGCAGTATGAATTAATAACATATACACTTCATTCACATTGAATTTTGATGTCTTTCCACACTCTTTGAATTTTGCATGTTCAGACCTATCTCTACTCTTCCGGTTGTGTGTGTGTGTGTGTGTGTGTGTGTGTGTGTGTGACTGATGGGTGGAGGTGGATGAAGGAATTGGGGGGGGTAGTGTTTCTTCCTGTATTGAAACACGATCTAGAAGTAGAACTTTTGGGGCAAGGACTCGAGGATCAGGTCTTCAAACAGATGTCATCCTGTTGGCGAAACCCCCCAGTTCCTGCACAGTAATTCTGGTTATCCATCCTAACCTCTCGGGTCTAGTGGTGGTAGTGGTTTTTAGCTTGGTTTTAGAATGATTCAAGTTGTAATTTTCCATTTCACCCGAGGCATATTATTTTGCATATTTGACCCTGTTGTTCTGAACTTCATGGTTGATAGACTATGTGAGCCTTTGAAATTGAAATTGAAGAAACAAAAGGAAAGACAGATGTTTCTTCTAGGGATATGTTTCAAGAGAGAGAGAGAGAGAGAGAGAGAATATATATGTATAATCAGAGAGAAAGAGAGAGAGAGTAATATATATATATGTATATATATATATATGCATGTACAAAAAAAAAAAAAAAAAAAAAATCATGCTATTTATGATATAAGACATTACTTTTTAACTAAAATTTGTTTATTTATGACTGCATGTGAAAAAAAAGTATGTTTGTTACATGTAAATAAAGAATGTTTACTATGTCTGAAATTCTTCAGTTTTAAATGTGTGTGTGTGTGTGTGGCACGCGCCTCATGCACACACTTGCATATGTGTTGTTAAGGGTGGATGAGTGTGTGTGTGTGTGTGTGTGTGTGTGTGTGTGTGTGTGTGTGTTATTTTTACCCTGCCTTTTCAGCAGCAATATGTTTTAGGGCTGTGCTTCCAGAACCTGTTGAGAGAAAGAGAGGTCTTGATATGTACAGTTAATCTCTCTCTCTCCCAAGCCACACACACATGCACACACACACACACACACACACACACATCCCTCACACACCCCATGCATCATTTCACAGTCGGTCAAATGCTTTCTTGAAGTCGATGACGATGTGGAAGATGTTTTGTTGGTGTTGACTGTGTTTCTCACACACAACACGAGAGTTGAAAATCTGTTCTGTGTTGCCTCTTCCACTTCAGAATCAACAGCTTGTTCTTATGACATATAACTTCTTCTGCCTGTGATCTGAGTCTGTTCAGGATTATTTTGACCAGCACTTTGCATCACGCACACACGTATGCACACACACACACACAAACGCGCATGCGCGGCACATCCAGTCAGAATCGGCAATTGGCTTTTATATAAAGTCGTTTCCATGAAAAATGAAAATCATAGTTTATATTACCTCAGTGAAAGGGAGAGCCAGACTGGCCGGCTGGGCGCACTGAGGTGTCCGTCAGCTCGAGTCGGACGGGCGCAATAGCCAAGTGGTTTAGGCGTTGGACTTTCAATCTGAGGGTCCCGGGTTCGAATCATGGTGACAGCGGCTGGTGGGTAAAGGGTGGAGATTTTTCCGATCTCCCAGGTCAACATATGTACAGACCTGCTAGTGCCTGAACCCCCTTTGTGTGTATACGCACACAGAAGATCACATTTGGACGGTGGGTTATGGAGACATGAAAATACCCAGCACGCATAATATGCTTGTAATGGTCAAAGTTATGACCGTTGAGCATTAATGGAAGTTTCAGTTTCAGTAGCTCAAGGAGGTGTCACTGCGTTCGGACAAATCCATATACGCTACACCACATCTGCCAAGCAGATGCCTGATCAGCAGCGTAACCCAATGCGCTTAGGCCTTGAGAAAAAACAAAGAAAAAAAAGAGATAAATACATAACAAAAGAACTACTACTAATAATAATAATATGTATAAGGCGCAAAAAGTTGATGAAGTCAACTATAGGCGCACAAAAAAACACACCCCAAAACAAAATAAATAATTAACTAAATAATAATAATATAATAAAAAAAATAATAAAAAATAAATAATAATAATAATAATATGACTAAACTGAAATCAGTTGAATGAAAACGTCGTTTTCCTAGGGTAATAGAGTAAGTAAGGCAATTTTGTAGGTTTTTTTTTCGACCAGCCATCGAAATGCAACATTGAATCAACACAACCAGCACAATCATAGATACATGAATGAGGTCGAAGAGGACTGAAGATCGTGTTGTGTGGTCAGAGTCCGGCAGGGAGAAACAGCGGGATAGATGGAGCGTGCAGTCAAAGATGGACATTTGAAATCAACCGAAGTTCAGTGGATGAAAGGAGCTTTGTAAAATGGTTAAGAGAAACAACTGATAGTGAATCGGAAAAAAAAAAAAAATTGTCAAAAACTTCAGCGTTTCAAGTTAACGAAGATGACGCACGGTACTGTTTTTCAAATAAGACAAGGCTACATTAACAATATAAAATGATGTGCTGAACGTTATCCGTATATGATTTGCAGATCGACGGTCTGTAGAAAAGAATAACCAGAGAGAAAGAGAGAGGAGAGAGAGAGAGAGAGAGAGTGCACGCGTGGGGGGGGGGGGGGGGGGGGGGGGGGGGGGGGGGGGGGATGCATATGGACACATAACTCTCACATGCTGAGAGCTCTCCTTGCAGGAAACGTCAAACAGTCTACTTTCTAAAGCATTACGTGTAAGCATGGCGTCGGGTAGAAACGGTATTCTCGGCGCTCTCCTTTCTTTCGCTGTTTTGCCGCTCATCTTCCAACATGGGAGTGCCTCAGGTATGACTCGTATTTGTCTGATATTTTTCATTTTTATGTTTCCATTTGCTTGCACCGCTTTGACTGTATCAAACATAGTTCACGGTTGAAATTGCGTATCCAAGGGATTCTTCTTCTTCTTCTCTCTGTCGCACGCTCGCTGTGTCTGTCTCTCTCGTATAACATCTCTTTCTTCAAATTCCTGCATTAACCGGGCAAACACCAATAAAACAGCGATAGGAAGGGAATAAGTAGGAGCAATAAGTATGAGAAATAAGTATCTACCAGTCACTTGAAGAGGATGTCCAAGTCTTCTTGCTTGTGCCCTTTGCACACAGTGGAGCAGCGGTGATCTAGCAGTGATGCGCCATGTTCATGAGCTTGATTCCCAAATATGGACCATGATTTGCACTTCTCCCTTCTCTAATTAACCTCGAGTGGTGTTCTGGGTACTGTAGTCATTCAGATGAGGTGATAAACTGAGGTCTTTGTGCAGCATGCACTTAGCTCATGTAAAAGAACCCGATGCAAAAAACAAAAAAAAGAAAGAAAAAAAAAGTCACAAGTAAATATCAGTAGATTAATATTTAATCCCGGTTTGAATTGTTTGATAGCATAACAAATACACTTACAGACAGGAAACAAAAAATGAAAAGGGGAGGAGGGGGAAGAGGGTTGGTTCATGTGG
Organism: Babylonia areolata; assembly: GCF_041734735.1. Lineage (NCBI taxonomy): Eukaryota > Metazoa > Mollusca > Gastropoda > Neogastropoda > Buccinidae > Babylonia > Babylonia areolata. The sequence goes on from NC_134891.1 coordinate 28,055,931, forward strand.
CGCTGCACTGTAACAACATACTCTACCTGAGGAAAGCAGTCCAGTTTCATACCAAGAAATCAACTGTCTAGTGTGACAAAGAGTAAATTATTCAATACAGTACAAATACTCAGCTGTTGGAAAACCTGACCAGAGATAAAAATAAAACAAAACAATAGCAAAAAAACCAAACAAACCCCAAAACAAAAAACAACAACAACAACAACAAAAAACACCCCAAAACAACAACAAACAAAACAACAAAAACAACAACCTACAATGACATCCTTTGAGAGATTTTTCTTTGGTCATCAGTCTGTGACATTGTCCACTTGGTCATGTTGGCTGGATGGAAAACAGTCTTTGAATGACAAATTTGTAAACTTCTGGATCACACATACCAACAGGTATGAACAGTGTTGATAAGATCTGATATTTTTTTGTATACCTTTCAGTGTACTATTTCATATTAACTGTTTATTTGTTTTTGCAAAATGCTGTATGTGTTTATTTCACAGTAATAATGGCATCCTAATGTCTGCTGTTGTGTTCCAGATTTTGACTACGAGTATGTGACGTGTGGCTCTACACTGAAGATGCTGAACCCCTATAGTAACACGCGACTCCATTCGCATGACGTCAAGTATGGAAGCGGATCTGCTCAACAGGTGTGTAGTGAATTGCTTCTTGTCAGTTGCACTGCACTGTGAGGATACTGGTCCAGTGAGATGCTCATGCCGGAATTTGTGCACACACACACATCCGTTTCCCTCTCTCTTTCTCTCACACAAAGGCAAGACACACACACACACACACACACACACACACACACACACACACTTGAATGTCGCCGTCAGCCCCAGCACTGCTTTTGCCATTGGAAGGGAAGTAACAAGGATAGAACTGATCCCTAAGATTGGGTTGTTTCCCTTCACTGTGTTCATGTGAATGAGTGAACCAAACACTGTGTGCATTTATTACTATGATAATGTGGAACATGACAGTTTCAGTCACATAGCAAGGCAGGTTTAATAATCTATGATATATAGCAAAACATTGACGGGGCTGATATCAAGCAAAACGGCTTACACTATTGTATTCATGCTCATGCACATACCCGTGAACCACTCAGAAACCATCCAGGAAGACCATCTACCATATTTGTCGATGAACAAATAAACATACTTAAAAAAAAAAATTAGGAACATGAATAACTATATAACTGTATATAAAATTTTACGTCCAGCCCTCAGGGCAAAGATAAAATGAAATCAAAATATTTAGAAAATCAACATAGAATAAATTAAGTACAGACAGGACATTTGGACACACTCAAATACATGAATACATTATTCAGGCACATGCAAATAATTGTATTGCATGACCAAAAAAAAAAAAGTGCATGTATTGAAAAGAAGAGAACATTCACTTTATAAACAAAGATATGCAAATGGATTTATATATATATATATATATATATATATATATATATATATATATATATATATATTCAAGCATTTTGCTTCAAGAGAGAATAGCAGGCAGACAGATAGACAGAACAAGCAGTGATTTTTAAATGAACTATGATCTTTGTAGTTGCATATTTTGTGAAGAGAGAGATAGAGAGAGAGGGTATGAGAGAGAGTGTATGTGTGTGCGTGTGGTGTGTGTGTGGGGGGGGTGGGGGGTGGGGGGGGGGGGGATGTGCAATGCGGTTTGGCTGACTGAAATGGAGAGGCACGTAAATTTCAGTAACCTGTATATTTGCATATAGCTATTTCCATTTGGTGCCATTTAATTTATCTTTTTATTTTCTATTCATTTTATTTGTCTGTTGTTTTCTTCTTATGTTGAACATGTGCTGCTGCCAAAAAGAAAATCTCTGTACCAAAGTATAGACAATAAAGTTTGTGTATTGTATTGTGTATTGTGTGCGCTGTGTCAGTGTGTGTGTGCATGCGTGCGCGCGCCCTGTGATCCCTGGCTTATGGTGTGTTCAGTCAGTGACAGCCACAGGCAACTCAGGGGACCACAACAGTTACTGGCAAGTGCGCGGCAAGACTGGAACCGTCTGCCCTAGGGGGTACGTCTCATCTTTTTGTCTTCTTTCCTCTCGTTTTTTGACTCACTTGGGTAAACAGAGTGAGTCTATGTTTTAACCCGGTGTTTGGTTGTCTGTGTGTGTGTGTGTGTGTGTGTGTGTGTGTTTCTGTGTCCGTGGTAAACTTTAACATTGACATTTTCTCTGCAAATACTTTGTCAGTTGACACCAAATTAGGCATAAAAATAGGAAAAATTCAGTTCTTTCCAGTCATCTTGTTTAAAACAATATTGCACCTCTGGGATGGGCACAAAAAAATAAAAAATGAAGCCTAATTATATGCAAACTGCATTTACTGTTATATTTTTTGTATTCTCTAAACTTGGCACTTTGATCTGATATTCTGACACAACAACAAGAGCAGTCATTATTATCATTTTTTTTGTTCAAACAGAAACTTCTTTTGCTGAGCATGGAAGTTTTATTTATTTTGTAAACGTTTTGGTGCAGATAGTAAAAAAGGAAAATTACTCTGTAATTAATCCTAGGGGACTTAATTTGCTTTAAACTGATCTTTCTCATCTTAAGCATTACATTTTGAAATTATACTCAATACATAAAAAGCTTGGATTTTTTTTTTTTTTTTTAGTGTATCACAAGTGAGTCTTGAAGGCCTTGCCTCTCTTGTTCTTTCTTTTGGTCCCCCACCACTGCACCCCCTTGCCCACCACTCCTCCTCCATGCCAAAAATGGTTCAGGAGGGAGGAAGGTGGCAGAATGGTTAAAGACGCTTGATACAGTGTCTCTGAGGGGTCTGGGTTTGAGTACCAGCCTTGCCTTTCTCCCAAGTTTGACTCGGGGGGGGGGGGGGGGGGGGGGTGCGCGGGGGGGGGGGGGAGCATGCTGCATGTCTGTGTGTGTGTGTGTGTAGTTCAGTTTAATATCTATTTACATTGTGTGATTTTAGATGAAATATGTGTTTGTGTGTGTGTGCGTGTGTGTGTGTGTGCCTGTGCAGGAGCCCGGTGAAATGTGGTCAGACAATACGACTCATGCACCTGGCCACTCGCCGCAACCTGCACAGCCATCAGTTCCAGTCCCCCCTGTCTCGCAACTTGGAGGTGTCCGCCTTTGGCGAGAACGGCCATGGGGATGAAGGTATGTACAGTTTGTGTGTGCGTGGGTGTGAGTGTGGGTATGTGTGTGTGTGTGCATGGGTGTGGGTGTGGGTATGTGTGTGTGTGTGTGATGCAACCTGCACAGCCATCACTTTCAGTCCCCCCTGTCTCGCAACTTGGAGGTGTCTGCCTTTGGTGAGAACGGCCATGGGGACGAAGGTATGTACAGTTTGTGTGTGCTTGGGTGTGGGTGTGGGTATGTGTGTGTGTGTGTGTGTGTGTTGTGTGATGCAACCTGCACAGCCATCACTTTCAGTCCCCCTTGTCTCGCAACACTGAGGTGTCCACCTTTGGTGAGAATGGACATTGTGTGTGGGAGTGATGTGTGTGTGGGAGGAGGGGTGCTGGGGAGGGAGGGGAAGGTGTGTGTGTGTGTAGTGGGGGAGTAGGTGGGTGGATAGGTATGTGTTTGTGTGTGTGAGTGTGTGTGTGTGTCATGCACTCTGCGCAGCCATCGCTTTCAGTCCATGCCTGTCACGCAACATGGAGTTGTCTTCCTTTGACGAGAACAGGCATGGTAATGAAGGTATAATACAGTGTGTGTGGAGGGGGATGGAGAGAGAGAGGGTGGGGGGGGGAGAGGTGGTAGAAATTTGGGAAATATGGGGGGAGGAGAGGGGGTGGGGGTGGGTCTGTGAGTGTGTGTGTGTGTGTGAGCGTGCGTTTGTTTGGAGTGGAGGTGTTGCAGTCGTGGTTAAATAGTTAGGTTGGTAACGACGGTGTTTGTATTCTCTTTGTTGATCAGGAACGGGTGGCATGGTTTGAGGGTGATGACACGGTGATGTGTGTGTGTACTGTTTGTAGCGTTTCTTTGTCAGGAGAGGACGGCGTGTGGTTTGGAGTGATGTCAGTGTAGCAGTGTGAAGGAGCATGGCACGTTGTTGTTAGTGCTGTTGTTGTTGTTGTTGTTGTTGTTCTGTCTGCAGAAGTGTGTGGAGGAGGGGGGTAGAGGAGGTGCAGGGTAATGTGTGTGGTGTGTGTGTGTATGTGTGTGTGTGTGTGTGTGTTGGAGCTCATGTGCGGTTATATGTATTTGACTGTGCTTTCATATCTGTGAAACTGCATGTTTGGTGCATATCTGTTATGCATGTGTGGGTGTATGTGTGAATGTGTGTCTTCATGTTTTACATTTATTTGCTTATTTATCATCATTGTTGTCTTATTTATTTTTTATTATTATTATTATTTTATTGTTATTATCATTACTACTGCCTTTTTATATTATAATTATTATTTATTTATTTATGTAAGCTTATCTATTATTTATTCACCTTTTGTTTTTTTCTCAAGGCCTGACCAAGCGTGTTGGGTTACGCTGCTGGTCAGGCATCTGCTTGGCAGACGTGGTGTAGCGTATATGGATTTGTCCGAATGCAGTGACGCCTCCTTGAGCTACTGAAACTGAAACTGAAACTGTCTGCAGGTGACAACTGGGTGGTGGTGTGCAAGGACATGTACTGGAGCCGGGAGGAAAAGTTTCGTCTCAAGCATGTCGTCACTGAGTAGTAAGTTGTCTTTGGTTTTTTTTGTTTGTTTTTTTGTTGTTGCTTTTTCAGGCTTTTTGGGGGGGGGGTTGCTTTTAGTTTGTGTGTGTGTGTGTGTGTGTGTGTGTGTGTTAGCAGAGAAAAGGGATCTGAAGTAAAGTGGCCACAGTGTTCCTGGAAACGTCGCTGTGCGTTCAGACAAGTCCATATACGCTATACCACATCTGCCGGACGCAGACGCCTGACACTGAGCAGCATAACCCAATGTTTTTAGTCGGACCCTGAGCACGTGTTTATATATTTGTGTACCGATCAGAGTGGATTTCTTCTACAGAATTTTTGCCAGAGGACAACGCTCTCGTTGCCACGGGTTCTTTTTCAGTGCGCCAAGTGCAGTGCTGCACACCGGATCTCGGTTTGTAGTCTCTCCTGAATGACTAGACGCTTCGTTTGATTTTCCAGTTGAACTTGGGAGAAAGGGCAAGAGTAGGATTGGAACCCACACCTCACAGACTCTCTGTATTGGCAGCTGAGCGTCTTAACCATTCTGCCACCTTCTTCCAAAACGACACCAAAGAACAAGGAATCGATCATAACACACCGTTTATATTAGTCAAACAAGACGGGTATGTCCTTCAGAGGACAAGATTTAATCAGTCATAACACAGCCGGTCCATCATTCAGAAGACAAAACTTTTAATAAGTAAAACTGGGTAGGTGTGTCATTTGGAAGTTAAAAGTTAACCATCGAGTGCACAGCGTGTACAAGACCCGATTCAACCCCCTTGAGTGCAGGGAACAACAGCAACAACAACATAGAAAGTGGTGTATCAAGTCGTAAACCAGTATCCAGAACAGTCAGTTAAAAAAACTTGAGAAAATGGTCTGGAGATAAACCACTAGAGATCAAAAGTGTGACTTTTCAGCCTTCCAGAGTTATTGCCCTTCTTTTGATGACATCATCAGTGACATCACTATGCATGCATGTGATACATACTGTGACATTCAAGGGGTTTTGATGAGCGGGAATCCCTCCCTCCCCCTCCCCCCAAAAAAGACAAGAAGACAGGCGTCTATCCTGTCTCATCCATCAGATGGGCGCAATAGCCGAGTGGTTAAAGCATTGGACTGTCAATCTGAGGGTCCTGGGTTCGAATCACGGTGACGGCGCCTGGTGGGTTAAGGGTGGAGATTTTTACGATCTCCCAGGTCAACATATGTGCAGACCTGCTAGTGCCTGAACCCCCTTTGTGTGTATATGCAAGCAGAAGATCAAATACGCACGTTAAAGATCCTGTAACCCATGTCAGCGTTTGGTGGGTTATAGAAACAAGAACATACCCAGCATGCACACCCCCGAAAACGGAGTATGGCTGCCTACATGGCGGGGTAAAACGGTCATACACGTAAAAGCCCACTCGTGTGCATACGAGTGAACACAGAAGAAGAAGAAGAAGAAGTCTCATCCATTAGATTTTGCATTCTGCACGATTCTTTGTCAGTCTCTAGTTTTTAGGGGTTTTAAAAAAAAATTTAAAACAAAGATCAACTTCAACAGCAGCAACAATACCTCCGGTGTCACTTTCAGTTACCTCCACATATCGGGGGAAACGTTTGGGCGACCGATCCGTGGCCAGAAGGAGGTGTGCGGCTTCCCGGCGCTGAGCGATCGCAACTACTGGCGGGCAGCGGAAGGGATCTACATCAAGCCCCCGCAGACCCGCGCCGAGGAGAAGTTTGAGGAGGGCTCGGAACAGGCGCGCGACGAGCTCTGAGGCACTGTGGTGTGTGTGTGTGTGTGTGTTTGTGTGTGTTTCTTTTCCCAAGCCGGTTATTGTGCCTTACTGGTCGCGTCGGTGACAGACCATAGCCAAGGAGAAGTTTAAGGACGGGTCGGGAACAGGTGCATGACGAGCTCTGAGGCATTGTGGGGTCCAAGTGCATTTGTGGTTTTGTGTGTGTGTGTGTGTGTGTGTGTGTGTGTGTTTTTCTAAACCGGCTATAGTGCATTTCTGGTCGTGTTGGTGACAGACCTTAGGTGCGTGACCACGTTGTGTTCAGGTTTGTTGTGATATTTATCATGCTTGATGCTCAACCACAGTGTGTTCATATATATATATATATATATATATATATATGTGCGTGTGTGTGTGTGTGTGTGTGTGTGTGTGTTGTTGTTGGTGGTGGTGAATATTGTTTGAAGTGCAGGGATTTTTCTTTGTTTTTTTTTTTTTCTTTTCTTTTTCTTCTCAAGTTTGTGATGCTGGCATTCTGTATTGAAGTTGTTGATGCACTTTAAAAAATTTTTTTTTTATTGGTGTTATCAAGTGATTGGTGCCCCCTTTTTTGTTGTTGTTGTTGTTGTTTAAGTTCCAAAGTCTGTGGGTTTTTCTCTTTTGTTCAGCGATTACTGGTAGTTTTTTTTTTTTTTTTTTTTGATGGCTGTTTTGTTGTACACACAAGTGTGTGGTTCACATGTGAATGAGCTTGTGTACTATGTATATATGTGGATATATATGTGGAGCTGTCTTTTTAAAGGCTTTAAAAAGTGTCGTGAAGGTCCCATAGCTTTTGTTGTTGTTGTTTTTTTTCCCCATGGGAGCAGTGAATTGATATCCGCTGTGTCTAGGGCTGGGCACAGAAAGGCAGGGTGCAGTCCTCTTCTTCCAAGGCTTTGACTTTCCCTGATCGAAGTTCTGTACCTGTACACACGTGGTTGGAGTGAGTAAAGTGCCTTCCTCCCCCCCTACCCCCCCCCCCCTCCCCAAGAACACACAACACCATGCTGAAAAATCAGAGTAAAGTGCCTCCCCCCCCTCCCCCCCCCCCCCCCCCAAGAACACACAACACCATGTTGAAAAATCAGTAAAGTGCCTCCCCCCCCCCCCCCCCCCTCCCCAAGAACACACAACACCATGCTGAAAAATTAAAATAAAGTGCCTTCACCCCCTACCCCCCCCCCCCCACCCCCTCCCCAAGAACACACAACACCATGCTGAAAAATTAAAATAAAGTGCCTTCACCCCCTACCCCCCCCCACCCCCTCCCCAAGAACACACAACACCATGCTGAAAAATCAGAATAAAGTGCCTCCCCCCCCCCCCCCTAGCTCCCCCTCCCCACCCCCAAGGACACACAACACCATGCTGAAAAATCAGAGTAAAGTGCCTTCACCCCTAGCAGTCAGTGTGTGTGTTTGTGTGTGTGTTTATCTATGGATCACTAGCACATACAAGCTCCCTCCACTCGTGTTCCCTTTGTTCTCCCGTTTGAATCGGCTGCGTACCATTGAATCTCAGCACTGTTTTCCCACCTTTGAAAAAAAAAAAAAAAAAAAAAAAAAAATGGATGTCATGTAATTCTATGTCTTTGTATGTTTGATGGTGATCGCTGATGTTTATTGTTATCATGCCTTTGCATGGTTATGATTGTGATGTTATATCGTTGTGGTGCTTTTGTTGTTGTTATTCCTGCTGTTCTTTATTGCTGTGTTCTCTGTCAGTTTTTGAAACTGTTTTTCAGCCAAAGAGCAGAATGATGTGATGACCAGGTGGTGAATTGTTGAAGTTTGTTCTTTTTTTTCCTTTTTTCTTTTCTTGGTGATTTTGCCTTCAGTCTGAAGTACCAACAATGGTAGTGTGTGCCATGAGTGATGTGTTGACTGGGAATTCCCGCAACCTGTTCCATTGAACACTTGTCTTGTGTACGTCCACTCCAGCAAGTGTTGACTCTTTTTTTTTTTCTTTTTTTTTTTTTTTTTACTCTCTCTCTCTCTTTTCCGTAGTCTGTGATGTACTGTCTATGCTGTTTTGCTTTGGTGATTAGGTTAGTGATATTAGAAATATTGGGATGGGGGCTAGTTGTCCATTTGGCAGTGGTGTTTTTTTTTTTTTTTTTTTTTTTTTTGCCTATTGTGTATTTTGTGTGTGCGGCTTTGAATTTTCTTTTTCTTTTCTTTTTAACGATTTTTTTTTTCTTTTCCAAATATTGTAATCTGGGGATGACAAATGAAGTGGAAGGTGTGAGATCCTCGGCACAGCCATGTCTTATTTGCCTTTAGGGAAGTTAATGGTTAAGAGAATGTTAGGATCTATTTTTGTTTATTTTATTTTATTTTATTTTATTTTTTTGTGCGCTTATAGTTGACTTTATCAAGTTTTTGCACCTTATAATCATTATTATTAGTAGTAGTAGTTCTTTTTTTTTTATGTATTTATCCATTATTTATTTATTTATTTACTTATTTCTTTTTCTTTTCTTTTCTTTTATTATTATTATTATTTTTTTAATTTGATTTTTATTTTTTATTTTTTTGATTATCTTTTTATTATTATTATTATTATTTTATTTATTTATTTATTTTCATTTATTTTATTTATATTTATGTATTTATTAATTATTATTATTATTATTATTATCATTATTATCATTTTTATTATTATCATTTATTTATTTATTATTTTTTTTCTCAAGGCCTGACTAAGCTCCTGGTCAGGCATCTGCTTGGCAGATGTGGTGTAGCGTACATATATGGATTTGTCCGAACGCAGTGACGCCTCCTTGAGCTACTGATACTGATACTGATATGATCTATGTTGTGTTTTGTTTTGTATTCCTTTCCCCTCCCCCCCGCCTCCCCCCACCCTCCCACCCGCCCCCAACCTCCCCCCACCACCCCCCACCCTCCTCCCTCCATACACATCCCTTCCCAGGTGTGATAGAGTTTTGTGTATTAAACGCGCGGATGAAGTTTCATTTAGCAGGGGCAGTTCTGTTTTCTGGTCATTTTGGAATAATACGTACAGATCCACAGTGAAGCCTTGGCCGTGGTCAGTCGGGTGGGCGGTCGGTCTGTTGTTCACACCTGCGTCCTTCCGTACAGGTGAAGTGTTCAGTCGCGTCCTTCTTTTTCATGAAACGTTTTGTCTATAAATGCACAAGGATTGAAATTAGACCATGCATAAAGCCCTTTTTTCTGGTGGACTTATAAATGTTTGAAAACCTATAAAAAGAAAGATAATTGTAATTTGTATTCAGAAAAACAACAACAACAACAAAACCAACAACAGCCAACAAGTTGAAAGATAATCTGCAGTCATTGGAATTGTTTTTTCATAGTATTTTCTTCCATGCATACACATGCACACAGATACACAGAAACACACACACACACACACACACACACACACACACACACACACACACACTACCAGTTCTCTGATCAGTCTACATCATTGAGAAGTGGATAATACAATGGGAAAGGAATGGAATTCTGGATGGAGTCGATTTTTTTTTTCTTTTTCTTTTTCTTTTCCATCAAATTTTCGGTGGGTGGGGGGGATATAATTATAATCTGATCTCTGAAATTTTATGTCCACTGCAGTTATGTGAGATGTGCATATTGTACAATTTTATGTCCACTGCAGTTGTGTGAGATGTGCATATTGTACAATTTTATGTCCACTGCAGTTGTGTGAGATGTGCATATTGTACAATTTTATGTCCACTGCAGTTATGTGAGATGTGCATATTGTACAATTTTGTGTCCACTGCAGTAATGTGAGATGTGCATATTGTACAATTTTGTGTCCACTGCAGTTATGTGAGATGTGCATATTGTACAATTTTATGTCCACTGCAGTTGTGTGAGATGTGCATATTGTACAATTTTATGTCCACTGCAGTTGTGTGAGATGTGCATATTGTACAATTTTATGTCCACTGCAGTTGTGTGAGATGTGCATATTATATCTTGTTATTCACCATTCCACTTTGTGCATTTAAGTTACATAAGAAGTTTTTTTTATTTCTTGCCATATTGATAATTTACTCTTTTTCCCTCCCATATTTCAGCATCGTTGTTTTACTCCACCGGTGTTCAGTATTGCCTTGACTATATTCATGTTTGGACGTTAGTCATGTGACTCAGAGTTTTTTGGTTTGTTTTTTTGGACTCAAGGAGTTGTGATTTGTGTTTATACGGACTGTGAACAAGAATGTCATGGAAAAATTCTTGAACAAATTTTGTTTTTCTGTTTATTTGTAGTTTGTGCGTGCTCGTGTGTGTGTGTGTGTGTGTTGGTGGAAGAGAAGTGGGGGACATTTGTGTATGTATATTTGTGTGTGTGTGTGTGCGCGCACGCGTGTGTATGCTATTCTATAAAATAAAGATAGAAATAGATACCTGAGTTTGTAAGAGACACAACTTGACAGGATGATTGAAACAATGACATACTTAGGATGCTCTTCTATGTGTGTGTCCTTTTTGAAATTGCTTTCATCAAACGTCAGGGGTTATGGGGTCAGAAAGGAAAGGAGAAATCGTAAATTGATAGCACATAGATGACTAGTAGTATTTTCTGAGAAACCTCAGAAGCTTTTCTGGTACTGCATTGTATTACTGTACTTTATTGTCCCAACAGATTTCTCTGTCGTGAAATTAAGGCTGTTATTCTCTGGTAAGAACCCATCAAATGCATTGCAACGCCTCGTTTTTTGTTTGTTTGGTTTTTTTCTCTTAGTAAGTATGTTTGTTTTACTATCAAAGTGGATTTTACTGCAAAAGGTTTGCCAGGGATTTTCTTCTGCGTTCACTCGTATGCACACAAGTGGGCTTTTACGTGTATGACCGTTTTTACCCGCCATGTAGGCAGCCATACTCCGTTTTCGGGGGTGTGCATGCTGGGTATGTTCTTGTTTCCATAACCCACCGAACGCTGACATGGATTACAGGATCTTTAACGTGCGTATTTGATCTTCTGCTTGCATATACACACGAAGGGGGTTCAGGCACCAGCAGGTCTGCACATATGTTGACCTGGGAGATCGTAAAAATCTCCACCCTTCACCCACCAGGCGCCGTCACCGTGATTCGAACCCGGGACCCTCAGATTGACAGTCCAACGCTTTAACCACTCGGCTATTGCGCCCGCCGTTTGCCAGGGATAATACGGCCTTTTGTTGCCGTGGGTTCTTTTCGCCTTACATGGGACTCCGACTTGATTTATTGTCTCATCCTAAAGTGTTAAAAGAAAAAAAATATATATACATTTAATGGACAGCAAATTGGTTGAATTCAGTTGCAAACGATGAATTATATATCAAGAGACAGACACACGGAGAGAGACAGGCAGTGAGAAAGACAAGGAGAGGAAAACATTGGTCAGTGCCCCCATCCCTGCCCCCTCCCGCCCCCCCCCCCCCCCCCCCTTTTTTTTTATTTTTTTTTACCTCAGTTGCATGCAGGTCATGAAACCCCTGCATTTTAAAAGG
>NC_134891.1:28072884-28097884 GCF_041734735.1 Babylonia areolata
ATGTCTTCCTAAGAATATATATATATATATATATATATATATATATATATATATAGATAGATAGATAGATATCATTGAGAGCATAGTTTCATGGCAGTTTCTCTAGGCGGAAAACTGACGAACTCCTGGCATGATATGTGTACTGTGAACATTTCAAAGTAATGCAAATCCAAAAAGGTTTAAGAGATAAACGGGGGGAGGAAGTTGGGGGAGAGGGAGGGTGTTTTATTTTATGATTATGATTATACATCCATCAACTTCATCTTCTTTTTTTTTTTTTTTTGGGGGGGGGGGGGGGGGAGAGAGGGGGGGGGGGGGGGGGTAGTGTAACTCATAGCTCGATCTATTTGACACCTCCTTGAAACTGAAACTGAAACTGAAACTGACCCAAACCGTTGTTGTTTCCAAAATAAAACAAAAAAAACAAACAACAACCAGAAAGCTCCCTGCCTGGATGCTAACCCACCTCGCGCTGAAGCCGGAAGTCCGCGGAGAACACCCAACTACCCCAACCACCCACCCACAACAACCCTCCCTTCCTCCCTCCCTCCCTCTCCCTCCTTCTCCCTCACTCTCTCTCCCCCCCTCTCCCCCTCTCTCTCCCCATTCCTCCATCTCCAACGATGAGCATGTCGCTGGCAGCGGCGGCGGCTGAGGGCGTCATCACCCTGGTGGTCAACAACAGCGGTCTGCTGCTCAGCATGCCCGCTACTGCTGCCCCCACCTTACTGGCCGGGCTGGTGATCGGCGCTTCCATGGGCCGCCTCCTCAGCTCCTCTTCCAACAACCAGCAGCAGCAGAAGAAGAAGGAGCAGGAGCAGGAGCAGGAGCAGGAGGAGCAGACGCAGCAGCAGCCCAAGGTTACCAAGCCCCGGGCCAAACCCAAGCCGAGAGTTAAGAGGCTGAGTGTGAACCGCCCTCGCCCGTTCAAGTAGTTTATAAAAGAAAAAAAAAAAAAAGGGAGGGGGGGAGAGGTTTCGGATGGGTGGGTGTTTGTGGGGGGGGGGGGGGGGGGTGAAGCAAGGGGGGGAGGTTGGAGGTGGTGGAGATTACCCCCCCCCCCTCACCCCCCAAGCACCCTCATGCATTTGTGCCCCCATGTTATAACACGTGTTGGCGTTGATCTTTCCGATTTTTTTGTTTTTTGTTTTAACTTCATCATTATCGCTTTAAAATAAGTCTTTTTTTTGAATGTGGCTACGCTGCGAAGTGGGTTACTTGAGGTCCAGTTGACATTCATGGACGCTTGGTGTAGTATGCAACGTCTGTCCGCTTCTGTATTCCTCGCCTTTTGTCTGTCAGACTGTCTGTATGCATATGTATCTCTCTCTTCCTCTGTCTGTCTCTGCGGCCTGTTGGTCCGTGTATATATATATATATAAATAGCATATGTCTTTATTACCAAGCGTACCGGGGTCACAAGGAATATTGGGGGGTTGGGGGGTGGGGGGTGGGGGGTGATAGTACATAACAAGATACGAACATAAATTGAAAATCACACACAAACACACACACTATAGAAATTAGGATACATACAAGTGCATAACAATATAAAAAAACCTTGTGCATACTCACACACTGCACACACACACACACACACACACACACACACACACAGACATATATATATATATATATATGTGTGTGTGTATAGATAGATAGATAGATGGATAGATATACATACACACATATATATTCCTCTCTCTCTCTGTGTACATTTATGTCTGTCTTCCTCGGTCTCTCTCTCTCTGTCTGTCTGCATCTCTCATCTCTCAGTTTCTCCGTCTGTCTGTCTGTTCTGTCTGTTGTGTCTTCAGACGGATGTGTATGTAGCCAGAGCCACTTATTAGAAGTTTACTTCGTCACATCTGATAGAGTTGTGAGCTGAGGAACTGTGTCGGATGAGCGCGCAGCTGCCGGGGCGATGCGCGATGTTGCGCAACAAGGTTCATTCACGTCATGGCGAGAGATGTGTGTCACACAATGATAGGCCTCAAGTGGTGTGTGCTGTGCTGTGTGTGTGTGTGTGTGTGTGTGTGTGTGTGTGTGCTGTGTGTGTGTGTGTGTGTGTGTGTGTGGTGTGTGTGTGTGTGTGCTGTGTGTGTGTGTGTGTGTGTGCTGTGCTGTGCTGTGTGTGCGCTGTGTGTGTGTGTGTGTGTGTGTGTGCTGTATGTGTGTGTGTGCTGTGTGTGTGTGTGTTTGTGTTTGTGTGTGCGTGCTGTGTGTGTGTGTGTGTGTGTGTGTGTGCGCTGTGTGTGCGCTGTGTGTGTGTGTGCTGTGCTGTGCTGTGTGTGCGCTGTGTGTGTGTGTGTGTGCTGTGTGTGTCTGTGTGTGTGTGTGTGTGTGTGTGTGTGTGTGTGTGTGTGTGTGTGTGTGTGTGTGTGTGTGTGTGCGAAGCATGAACCAGTGACACGTAGTGACATGCCAGGGCGGGAAGGGAAGGGAGAGAGGGGGTGGGGTGGTGGTGGTGGCTGGAGGTGGTGGGGGGGGGGGGGGGAAGGGCAGGAGGGGTGGGGCTGGGCGTGTTGTCGTCAAGCGAGACCAGCCTGTACTGGGCCCGTATGCACGTCAAACCCGATTAGCTTATTCGCGTTAAGGGCTTAAACGCGGTTAGCTATTCTGAGCTTAAACGCGATAAGCCCCTCTCCGGTTTTGGTATGTACGTCGCCCTATTCGCGATTGAATAGCTCTCCGCGTTTACGGGGCAGGACACGGCGCGCTATTTATAGATTCTTTGGAAAACCGCGGTGCAGCAGGCATTGCTTTCGGTTTAGACATACCCTCCCTCGTGGAACTACCGCTGGTACGTGCTTCGTCGGTTTTCGTCAGTCCCAGTTTTTATTGTTTGTGTTACTTGCCATGGAGAATTCAAAGCGCACTAGGAAGCCAAATTTCAGTGCTGATGAAATTCTAGTATTTCTGGAAGAGATGCAGGTGGAACGTGCGCTGTTATTCAGCAGTTTGAATCCGAGTGTAACCAACCCTCAGAAGACAGATACATGGAAATAAGGTGAAGGCGTGCATACGGGCCCTGGCGTGTAGAGGAATGGATAAACAGCACAGCACAGAACACGGGGATACTGCTACATAACAGCACTGACGTGCTCTTCACTCGTAAGCCTGCGTGCTCTCCGATACTTCTCACTCACTCACTCACTCATTCCATGGATAGGATGGAATCAGACTCAATTTTAATGTAAATTAAAACTGAACAAGGTTTAAAAGACACGCATGCAAAGTTACATGATACCACGCACACACAAAGAAAGCAAAACAAAATAGATAAATAGTGAACAAGAGATTGAATCACTCCTGCACGCTATGGCGTTTTTGACAGCAGTTACTGATAAACTTCCCAAACAGTCCCACAAGTTTGTCTTCCAGTATTAGCTGACTGGGTTTAATAAAATATTGGAAGGTATTTCTGAATTTTTTGGGTATGAATTCTATTCTAATTTCTTTGTATAATTCGTAGTCATCCTTCCTTTTGCCGGGGATGTTGAAACATCGGCCTTTTCCTTTTTGCTAAATCATGACAGGATATTCTTAATTTGCACAGTGATTGTTTTTGATTATAATTAAGATATCCTTCAAGCAAATAAGGTTCGGTTCTGTATTCTCTTCTCACTCATTCCATGGATAGGATGACGACCAACGTTTCGCTGTGAAATGACCCGACACTGACAGAGCAACGCAGCTAATGTTGGCATTTGTAACTTTCTAATTAGAATTCAAGGGAAAAAAACAAACAAAAACAAACAAACAACAAAGAACACAGTTGAAGTCACATTCCTATCTGTCTGAATGCTATTTACACAGAGAGAGAGAGAGAGAGAGAGAGAGAGAGAGAGAGAGAGAGAGAGAGAGAAACCCAGTTGATGTGATACTTCTATATTTACATTGACAGAGAAAAACACAGCTGATGTTGACATTCCTAACTGTGGTTCGGAAAAACCCCCAAAAAAACAAACAAAAAACCCCACAAAGATCACAGCTGAAGTCACATTCCTATCTGTCTAAATGCTGTTCACACACACACACACACACACACACACACACACACACACACACACACACAGAGAGAAACCCCCCCCCAGCTGAAGTGATACTTCTATATTTACAATTGTGCTTCGTGGAAAAAACACACAAAAATCAACAAAAAACAACCAAAAAGAAAAGAAAACAAAACAAAACAAAAACCACAACAAAACAGGACGCAGCTGATGTTGACTTTCTATCTTTCCAATTGTCATAAGGAAAATAAGAAGACCTAAGAAACATATATAAAACCGAAAAATATATACACTCGATGGAAATGATGTCCATAGCATTTTCTAGAAAATGGTGCCCATACATAAAAATGATTGAAGGCAACGAGGAGGAGTAGAGACAACCACGAATGTAACGTTTGTTCTTTTATTTATTTTTTTCCCTTTCATTTACTTGTTTTTAACAGTGCATGTGACTTTTTTGGGTTTTTTTTTCTTCTCTGTAAGAAGACAGTGTTGTGTCGTTTTCCTGATTTGCAGTTTAGGTGGTGCACAGTGGCAAATATTGTTGATTTCAGATGTTGGTTTTGTATGTCCGTCTGTATGTATTAAATGTTAAACTCGAATAAAATATTTATTAAAAAAAAAGAGGAAAATAAGAAGAAAACAAAAACAGCTGGAATTAAGTGGTGTTTCTATATTTCGTCTTTGTTAACAATAGAAAAAAAACAACCCAAACCAAACAACCACCGCTGCTGAAATGACACTCTTTCTTCCCAATTATGAATAATCAAAAAAAGAAAGAAAGAAAGAAAAAAAAAAGGTTGAAGTGACATTCCGGTCTTTCCCAAAGTGATTGAAAAAAAAAAAAAAAAAACGCAGGAAGAAAAAGAAAGCTGAATTTTTAGTTACATTCCTACCTCGCAATTCTGAATAGGAAAGAAAAACAAAATTAAAAGCGACGTTCCTACTTTTCCAATTGTTACTATATTGAAATATAAACAAAACACAACCCACCCCGCTGCTTCAAAACTAAACTTATAATCTTTCCTTCGAGGTCAATGTGCTTTAGCACATGAACTATGTACTACTAAATATAAATTTCCTTATTAGCTGAAAACCATATACAAAGTGAGGAAAATAACAAAGCAACAAGAACAAAAGGTCCAACCCCATATTAGGAAATATTAAGAAATGTGCCACTGGGCAAGAGTTTTGGAACGGGGAGGGGGCGATAGAGAGGGGTGGGTTGGGGGTGTGGTGTGGGGGCCAGTGGGGATGTGGGTGGTAGGGGTTTGTATGAAGTAAGTCACGAAAGTGGGGGAGACGTTCATTCGCGAATAATAATTTTTTTTTTTTGAGTGGAGTTCAACTTTATAAGCGGATGTACAGGATATTGTATTCGTATACGTATACCTTTGAATTTATGATTTTCAATTTCATCTTGTTTCATTTTTTGGTTTTATGTACATTTTCTCTTTTTTGTGTGTGTATATTTTCTTTTTTCTTATATATATATATATATATATATAAACAAGCTTTTATTCTTTTGATAGAAATAGATTTTAACCAGTTTTCATTCTTTTGATAGAAATAGATTTTAACCAGTTTTCATTCTTTTGATAGAAATAGATTTTAACCAGTTTTCATTCTTTTGACTCTCAAAGCCACACTTACATATTCTTAACCAGACAGAGGATACCATGACACATATCAGGGCAGCTATGTCACTGTGAAGGTCACTCTTTTGTATTCCTTTCAAGTAAAAAGAGACTGTGAAAAAATGTATATGTTGCGTTTTCAATTCGTGTCCACACGCGAATGCATGTGGTGTGTGCGTCGGTGTGTGCGTGCGTGTGTGTGTGCACATTCACGAGCATACACAGGGACGTAAGAGTCATGTTTGTGTATGCAACAGCAGCCCACACATGCCAAAATGAACACAACGAGTTTATTTCCAGAAATTCACATTCACGTCTCTTGACGTGGTATTCACAATCTGTCCAAGGCATTTACGTGTAAAATTCTGTACAAAAAAAGAAAAGAAAAGATACGTAACTATTCTGAATAATGGTCATGATAACAAGAAGCCTGCTGCTGATCAAATACAGTTCACAGTGAAGATCCAGAAGCACACACACACACACACACACACACACACACACACACAGAAGCACACACACACAGAGAAACACACAGAGAAGCACACACACAGAAGCACAGACACACACAGAGAAGCACATACACAGAAGCACACACACACACACACACACAAGCACACACACACACACTCTCTCTCTCTTTCTCCCCCAAATCCGCTCCTGGTTAACTCAAAACGCCAGAGCAACAAAATAACATTAAAAAAAAAAAAAGGGAGAAAAATATCGAAATTTCACAGAAGCGAACACAAATAGGCGAAAAACAAAAACAAACACAGAAGGTACAGAAAAACCTGCAAAAATGCACCAAGCTCAAAAATAAAAAAAAATAAAAAGTTGGAGAAAACCCATCTCCTTTACTCTTCCACCCCCCCCCCCCCCAATCAAAGCTGGACATTTTCCCCACACTGAGAAACGTTGGGAAACCGACAAACACAAATACACCGGCGTCGAGTTTTGAACAAAGTCTTGACAAAAAATTTCATGAATAATACCACGCGTCTGTTAACTCGACAACAAACTTTTTTTTTTTTTTAGTTGGAGGCTTAAGGCAGGATTTAAGAATAACGACAACAAAAACAAACAACAACATCAGTGAAGATAGGTGCTGGTTCATACACAGAGACATTGTTAAAGAGGGTTCACCAGACCTCAGCCTTGTTGCTCCTTTAACTCACTCAGTACGGCCAGTCCTCTCTTCTCCTCTACACAGACCCCTCGGATGTCCAGTGGGTGTCTGAATGACCCAACCTTTAGCTTCCGTCGTCAGAATTGTGGTATTCTTTGTCAACATTCACCTCTTCAGTATGAGAGCCTTCCGCTTGCAATATTTTGATGATGGTAATTGGGGTGAAACGCTGTTAACGTCGTCTCTTTCGCCGTTCGTATGGAGAAAGTTAACTCCGCAATAATAAACTTGTATTTGTATTACTCTTTTTTTGTATTACTCTTTTTTGTTGTTGTTGACACAACAGATTTCTCTGTGTGAAATTCGGGCTGCTCTCCCCAGGGACAGCGCGTCGCTACACTGACAGCGCCACCCATATATATTTTTCTTTTTTCTCTGCCTGCAATTTTATTTGTTTTCCTATCGAAGTGGATTTTTTCTACAGAATTTTGCCTCAGGGACAAACCTTTTGTTGCCGTGGGTTCTTTTACGCGCGCTAAATGCATGCTGCACAGGCGACCTCGCTTTTATCGTCTCATCCGAATGACTGGCGTCCAGACCACCACTCAAGGTCTAGTGGAGAGGGGGTGGGGGGGAGAAAATACTGGGGACTGCCGGTGTGATTCGAACCAGTGCGCTCAGATTCTCTCGCTTCCTAAGCGGACGCGTTACCAACACTCCACTCCATCACCGCGATCAGTCTTTCCGCTGGTAACAGAATCACACCTCACACTCGTTCCGCCAGCCTGTCTTTGTCTACTTCTCCAGTAAGCAAAAGGGAAACAACTGAAGTATCCCTTTCGCAGGTAACAGAATCTCTGACAAACACAGCTGCATTCCTCATACCCTCTGCTGCCCCAGTATGCAAGGGGAAGCAACTTGATTAGCATACTTTCCGCTGGTATGAGGGGAAAAAAATACTTGATTAGAATACTTTTCGCCGGTAACGTAGCAGAATCTCCACCAAATCTCACAGCATTCCATCCCAGTTCTGCCCGCTACCTCCCTGACAAGCAAAGGGAATTAATCAACTTATCAAACTTTCCGCTGGAAACGGAACCTCCACCATACCTCACACTCTAATTCCGCCTGCCTCGTCTACTTCCTCAAAAAGAAAAAGGGGGAACAACTCAGGTATACTTTACGCAAGTAACGGAATCTCTGTAAAAAAAAAAAAAAGAAAAAAAAGAAAAAAAAGTTGCACTTCTCCTGCCCTCCTACTTCCGCAAAGTAAGCAAAGGGGGAACGACTCAGTAAGTATTGGTAACTGACTTTCCATCAAATCTGACATCATTCCTCCTGAAACCCTCTTCTGCTCCAATAAGTAAAGGGAAAACAACATCATACTTAAAAAAAAAAAAAAAAAAAAAAAAAATATATATATATATATATACATAAACACTTTCCATTGGTTACAGAACAACTAAAGGGAACCAACCAAGTATAATTTCCCTTGTGACACGCTAACAGGAAATGAAATAACCGGAAACACTTTCCCCGTGGAAACAGGACAGGACTGAAGCGAAACAGTATAATTTCCCTTTGACATGACAACTGAAGGAGAAATAAATCAATAGTACACTTTCCCTAGGAAACGAGATTGAAGGTAAAATGACTTTTTGTAAGCATCCACTTTGATGACAGAAAACCCGAAAGGGAAGCAACTAAGTATACTCTCCCTTGGAAACAGAAAAAAAAATGAAGAGAAAAAACAAAAAAACAACCAAAAAAAAAAAAAAAAAAACGGAAGGGAAAAAATTCAGTATAATTATTTTTCCCTTGATAAACAGAACGACTGAAAGGAAACAAGTCAGAGTACTTTCCCTTCAGGGGTGTGTGGAGGGGTAAGAGGGGGGGTGGGGTGGGGTGGGGGTGGGGGGTTGGCGTTGCAGGGTGCAGGTGGGGGGGCTGGAGTGGTGGCGAGTGTTGATGGGGGAGAACAACGGAAGGGCGATGTTGAGAGTGGGTGATTTTTTGGGTGGGGGTAGGGGGTGGGTGAGGGTGTGTGTAGGTGTTGATGGTGGGAAGATGTTGAAGGTGGGAGGAGGGGGAAAGAGGGGGGGGGGTATCGAGAGTGAAGGGTGAGGGAGGGGTGGGGGTGGAGGGATGTTGTGGGTGGGTGATAGGATTGGGAAGGTGTTGGTTGGTGTGTTGAGTGTGTGTGTGTGTGCGTGGGTGGGTGGGTGGAAAGATGGGAGCGTTGGAGGTATGGATGTGGGCTCTTGGGAGGTTTTTTAATTTTTTTAATTATTTTTTTTTAAAGCAGGTAGCGTGGTGGTAGTGGGATCGCTTGGGCCAAGGCGTTGATCAATCAATCAACCAATCAATCAATCGATCGTTGAGACGAACGAAGTGATTAACTGTTGTCGATGCAGATGGTCTTCTGCTCGGTGAAGAAGTCCATGGAGTAGTCCCCTCCCTCGCGGCCCACCCCGGACTCCTTCACGCCGCCAAAGGGCAGGTTGAGGTCCCTCACCAGCCAGCAGTTCACCCACACTGTGCCCACCTGACACACACACACACACACACCCACAGGTCACCGTGACATGGTGTTGTGACATTGTAGTTCACCCACACTGTGCCCACCTCACACACACACACACACACACACACATCACCGTGACATGGTGTTATGATATTTAGTTCACCCACACGGTGCCCACCTCACACACACACACACAGGTCACCGTGACATGGTGTTGTGACATTGTAGTTCAACCACACGGTGCCCACCTCACACACACACACACACACACACACACACACACACAGAGGTCACAGTGACATGGTGTTGTGACATTGTAGTTCACCCACATTGTGCCCACCTCACACACACACACACACACACACACACACACACACACACACAGGTCACCGTGTCATGGTGTTGTGACACTGTAGTACATGCATACACACATGAGCACGTGCTTGAGGCGCGCTCATACACACACACACACACACACACACATGCATGCTTGAGCGCACTCACGCAAACGCATTTGCACATTCACAGACACACAAACACAGACACATACACACACGCGCGCGCGCGCGCGCACACACACACACACACACATACAGCGAGAGAGAGAGAGGGGGGGGAGAGAGAGAGAGAGAGAGAAGCAGACAGACAGACAGACAGAGGGACAGAGAGACACAGAGAGAGAAGCAGACAGACAGACAGACAGAGACAGGAACACAGAGAGAGAGAGAGCAAGCTTAAAACAACGAACAATTTACGTCACTACCAAAAAACACAAAACCCCACGGGCACACGATGACACGATGAACTCTTGTGTGTCTTCGTCTCATCAAGAAGCAGCAAAAGGGCTTGTCCATTTCGTTTTGTGATGTATATATTGTAAATTAACCCCCTTACCACCCACCATCACCTCCCATACACCGCTCCCACCCCCCTCCCCTCCCCTCCCCCTCCTCACCTTCAGCCGGTGAGACATGCGATGAGCTGTAGACAGGTCCTTTGTCCACACACTAGCGCACAGACCGTACTTGACGTCGTTGACGCGTTCCACCACCTGCAGAACCAGACCCACACATCACATTCAACCCCAGGTGTGCCCTTTCCAACCCTCAGCCCGGGACCTGAACATTTGAACCTACTACTTGCTGAAGCTGGTTCCTAAACCATTTTGAATCTGCTACTCCTAGAGAAGGATCCGAAACATCTGAAAACGTTTTGCTATCTTAACCTATTATTCTGTGAAAGTGTGACCCGCACTATTTGAACATAATTCTAAACTAGAATCCCCCAAATCTTAACTCACTCAGTACGGCCAGTCCTCTCTTCTCCTCTACACAGACCCCCTCGGATGTCCAGTGGGTGTCTCAATGACCCAACCTTTAGCTTCCGTCGTCAGAATTGTGGTAATCTTTGTCAACATTCACCTCTTCAGTACAAGAGCCTTCCGCTTGCAATATTTTTGATGGTGGTAATTGGGGTGAAACGCTGTTAACGTCGTCTCTTTCGCCGTTCGTATGGAGAGAGTTAACCTATTACCCCTGAAGTGGTAGGACAAAAGAATTTGAACCTGTTACAACAAAAGGATGATCCAAACTATCTGAACATAATTACTTCTGAACAAGGATCCCAAACACCTGAATCTATCACTCTTAAAGGATCCCAAACATCTGAAGCTATCACTCCTGATGAAGGATCCCAAACATCTGAAGCTATCACTCCTGATGAAGGATCCCAAACATCTGAACCTAGCACTCCTGATGAAGGATCCCAAACATCTGAATCTATCACTCCTGATGAAGGATCCCAAACATCTGAAGCTATCACTCCTGATGAAGGATCCCAAACATCTGAAGCTATCACTCCTGATGAAGGATCCCAAACATCTGAATCCATTTCTCTTAAAGGATCCCAAACATCTGAATCCATTTCTCTTAAAGGATCCCAAACATCTGAATCCATTTCTCTTAAAGGATCCCAAACATCTGAATCCATTTCTCTTAAAGGATCCCAAACATCTGAATCCATTTCTCTTAAAGGATCCCAAACAATATCTAAATCTATTACTCCTTAAACAGGAACCCAAACATCTGAACCTGTTACTGCTGACGAAGGGTCCGAAATGTCTGAAACGATTACTTCTGAAGAAGGATCCCATACAACTGAACCTACTACTTCTGAAGTAGGATCCTAAACATTTGAACCAACTGCTCCTGAGATACCAGGAACGAAACTCTTTGAACACAATACTCCTACAGCGGCAGGAACCAATTTTATTTGAAACTGTTACACATTAAGGAGGCCCCAAATTATTTCAAACTCTTACTCCTCAAGTTGGCTCCGAAAAGCATATGACACAATTATTTTTGTAGCAAGATTCCGAAAAAATTGAAATTACAATTACACTTCACAGTCTGTCAATATACACGTGCATACAGAATGGACGATAAATCTGGATGTAAGCTGGGAGTGTTTTACCTTTCCATACAAATGCCACAAACTTTGAAAACAACAACTCAAAACTAGAAACTGACAGAGCAATGCTCATGTCATGTATAAGACTCCTGTACTTACCTTCTCAGCCTTGAGACGAATCAGCTTCCAGTAAAGAAGGTATAATCATTTCAAAACACTCTGGAATTGCTACCAGGAAAATGAGATTCCTCCGTTACTTACCTTTATGGATAATATCATATGTTGTTGACATGGAGATTCAATGATTAAAACGTACCTGTTGTTAATTTCAGGAAACAAGCTGTATCTTAGATATATCTAAATCCAGCATATATACAATTTTCAGGTTGATTCAGAATTTAGGTACAGTCTCAAGATACTCCAATGTTGTTTGATGTATGTTCAACTAGGTTTTAGAAGAACGCAATGAAATCAAATAACATAATCAATAAAACAAACTTTCATGAGAAACGAAATGTAAAGTGCAGCAACAGAAGTATGATATTGTATGTTAAACAAAATAGTTAGCAGACATCAGATTAACACCTTTATGACATAAGGGAAGAGAAAAATATTCCAAATTGTATAAAATGACAAGTAATGATGCTTTTATCAGCTGTGATTTTGTATGATATTATACAAACCTTGGTCTGAAGAAATTACACTGAAAATATGTAAAAGCATAAAAAAAGAAGAAAACAAACGAGAAAACTAGTTAGTACAGTGTGTTATCATGATACAGAAATAAAATACAGCAAATAACAGACATGCAAAAGCTGTTGCCTCTACAATCATGTTTAATATGTGTCTAAGCAGCAGTTGCCAAGCTTTCTCTTTATTATAGAAATGTGTTCTGTGTAAAACGTGTCCTCTGTACGGCACACCAGTCTATTTTCTAGTTCTTGATATGCATTCATTTGATGATTTTGAGACATGTCTACATTGTCAAAACATCAGTATCATTTAAGAGTTGGAAATTTGGGGTAAGAATTCTGCAGTACAACTAAATCGTTGACTTTTTTTTTTTTTATCTTCCCGGTGAATTCAACAAACCACTTCATTATTAATACTCACTGTAAACACAGTTCATCTGAATACATATCTGAAATGTCTCATTGATAAATGAAATATTTCATCAATGAAATGCCGTACTTTTTACATAAATATGATCGTGATCTCTGTTGTTAGAATAACTGTTGCACTACAACCTTCCATACAAGAAACAGGACAATTATTCTCTGACAAGTGACAATATTTCAGGCTCGTTCGTAACAAGACAATACTTATGCAACCAACTGAAAAGATACTGTTGTGATCAAATTATCAATGGAAGCGGCATACTTTTAAACGACTATGAATAGGATTAAATATTCCTGGAATTAAAACAGTAGTTTTCTGAACACATTCCATTGTTATAATTTGCAAATGATAACTGTCATCAATTAAATATATCAGATTTACCCACCAAAACAGCCATATCCTGCAAAATGACTTGTCTCCACGTAGTCTATGTTTTATATTCTCAGACTAGAGATATAGACCAAAATGTGGTTATTCATCGTAACTACGAAGAGGCACATTTCAGAAAGTTAGCAAATCGCAGACGATAAAACAAAGGGACTGTAATCATCATGCAGCAATTATCTCCCATTTCTTCACACCCAACTGGGACCAGCTCTCCACACGTTGTGGTTCCAGCTGTCAGCTTCTTTACAATTTTGTTTTTTCCAAACTTGAGTGTGTAAATTTCAAAGTTAAACACAAGCTTTATTCGGCAGTCAGGTTGTCCCCAGGCCGTGAGAAAGTGCTCGAAATTTAAGATGCACAGCAAAACGCATTGCATTTGAATGTACAATACTTATTTTTCCATAGAAGAACATCGCTGTACAGAACTGTGCTGCCAAAGTGCATAGATCCCTGAATGAATGTGCCCTGTATAGATCCCTGAATAATGTGCCCTATCTGTAGTGTCAATAAGCCATGAGAACTAAAAAGACAGTTGCGAGTAAAGTTGTTGATTTTAAAAACAAATCAATGTGTGTGTGCAGCAGCCACCCTGTCCTTACCTGCAGATAGAACAAAATGTTCAGAAATAACTCTCTGCTACCCAGTCCTTCAAGATGGGAGGACGATTTGAAAAGTCACCCTTCCTGTCAACTATTTCTGACTAGAATGTCAAGTTGAAAAGTCACTATCTGCAACCCAGGCCTTCCAGAAGTTTGGACGAACTGAAAAGGCACTGTTCCTGTCTCTTCCTGTTAACTGTTTCAAGCTGGAAGGTCAGTTTGGAAAGGGCACTGTTCCTGTCAACTGTTTCAAGCTGGAAGGTCAGTTTGGAAAGGGCACTGTTCCTGTCAACTGTTTCAAGCTGGAAGGTCAGTTTGGAAAGGGCACTGTTCCTGTCAACTGTTTCAAGCTGGAAGGTCAGTTTGGAAAAGGCACTGTTCCCGTCAACTGTTTCAAGCTGGAAGGTCAGTTTGGAAAGGGCACTGTTCCTGTCAACTGTTTCAAGCTGGAAGGTCAGTTTGGAAAGGGCACTGTTCCCGTCAACTGTTTCAAGCTGGAAGGTCAGTTTGGAAAGGGCACTGTTCCCGTCAACTGATTCAAGCTGGAAGGTCAGTTTGGAAAGGGCACTGTTCCCGTCAACTGATTCAAGCTGGAAGGTCAGTTTGGAAAAGGCACTGTTCCCGTCAACTGATTCAAGCTGGAAGGTCAGTTTGGAAAAGGCACTGTTCCTGTCAACTATTTCTAGCTGGAAGGTCAGTTTGGAAAGGGCACTGTTCCCGTCAACTGATTCAAGCTGGAAGGTCAGTTTGGAAAAGGCACTGTTCCCGTCAACTGATTCAAGCTGGAAGGTCAGTTTGGAAAATCACTCTGTTACCCAGTACTTCAAGAAATTTGAGCGAATTGAAAAGTTACTCTTCCTGTTTCTGGCTGAAAAATCAAATTGAAAAGTCACTCTCTGCAACCCAGTCCTTTCAGATGTTAGGACGAATTGAAAAGTCACTCTCTGCAACCCAGTCCTTTCAGATGTTAGGACGAATTGAAAAGTCACTCTCTGCAACCCAGTCCTTTCAGATGTTAGGACGAATTGAAAAGTCACTCTCTGCAACCCAGTCCTTTCAGATGTTAGGACGAATTGAAAAGTGACTCTTCCTGTTTCTGGCTGAAAAATCAAATTGAAAAGTCACTCTCTGCAACCCAGTCCTTTCAGATGTTAGGACGAATTGAAAAGTGACTCTTCCTGTCAATTGTTTCTAGCCGGAAGGTCAAGTTGAAAATCCACCATCTGCTACTATCAGTAGAAAGCTTCAGTGTTTCTCTTTGCTACCCAATCCTCCCAGCTGGTAGGATTGTTTCAAAGCCACTTTCTCCTATCCACGTCTCCCGGCTGACAAGAGAAATTCAAGTCACTCTCTGAAACCCAGTCTTTCTAGTTGGTAAGTCAAACTCAAAAAGTTATTCTCTGCTACCAAGTCCTTACAACAACAACAAGAAAGTTTTAAAAGTTTTTCTTTTGCTGAGAGATATGTCAAGTGTCTAGGTCATTCTTGCTATCCTATCCTTCCAGGTGTTAGGACAAGTTGAAAGGTCACTCCAGTTTACCAGTCTCTTTCCAACTGGTAATAATGCCCCCATATTCGCTGTCTGCCATTACTAGTTCTTACAGAAGAAAGGAAAACGTGAGCATTTCTTTGTGATACCAGATCAACCCGCCTGACAGTGCACGTTCTGCAGGCACTTATATTGCCAAGGGTTCTTTTTTTTTCAGTGTGCAAAGTGCATGCTGTACACTGGACAGGACCGAAGTGTCTCGCCTCATCTCAACGACTAGACGCTCAGTTTGGTATTTTTCCAATCAAAGCAAGGAGAAAGGGCAAGGCCGGGATTGGAACCCTGACCATGGATACTGTATTGGCAAACAGTCGTCTTCAGCACTCTGTCACATTCCTCGTTCTGCACTGTGTTTTAACCCTGTCCTTAACGGTAGGCACAGGCTGAATCCTCATCTGCATCATCAAGCTCAGTTCTGGCTGGCAGAGTTCAGACACGGTTTTGTACAAAAGTAGCCCCCTTCTCTTAGCTCGTAGACACGGCAAAAAAACAAAACAAAACAAAAAACAAACAAACAAAAAAACCAAACAAACAAACAACCCCCCCCCCAAAAAAAAAAACAACAACAAACAAACACCCAACAAACAAACAAACAAAAACCCCACAAAAAACCCAACCCCAACCCCAGACTGTGCTGTTCTTGCTGTAAAGGGAAGTCCACAGTCTCACAATACTACCACCTTAGTGAAAGGAACATTCTAAGTGTTCTTGTCATACATCTTTGGTGATTTTTTCTGAATCAATTTCCTTGTATTTGTATTCGTGTTCGGTGGCCAACCTCGGTAAGAAAAAAAAGAAAGGCTAGGCTCAAATGAGTCCTTAAACAATTCAGGACATCCTCTTACAGATAGTTTAGAGTTACCATGTGTTATCAAACCATTTCTGTGCATTTGGTTTTTGGTTTGGTTAAAAGCTCCTCAGTCCAAAGACGTGCCATCAACCTGCTAACTGTTCTGAAATGTGCATCAAACCTTAGACTTGCATAAGGAGAATACAGATCTCATGAAGGGCTCTGTCTGCTTTTCTCCTTCTCAGTCGCTCATTTCTCTCCCCTTTCTCCAAATTTCTCACGGTGAGGGGCCATTCTGGAAGAAACGGCATGTGTTAAGGAAGAAAACGAAACCAAAACACGTGGATGCCATCTAAGGCCCTGGTAATGAGAACGACACACGGTATACAAGGGTTCCTTCTGTTTTGCTTTGTACACGACGTTCATCAATGTTTCGCCACACGAGACGACAATTACGAAACCTTTAAAAACGTTACTTGTTCTTTTTTTTTCCCTTCAGATTCACAATGTCATTTTGCCTTTCTTTCTTTCGTTCTTTCTTGTTTTATGTCTTTACTTTTGCTGGCATCATTCCACGCAAGTGACATGAGACGGATTTGCAAAGGAATCAGTGACAATCAGATAAAAAAAGGGAGGGAAAATCATTCCCTTTTCACTCTCGCATCAATTAATCTCGACAAACATTGCACATGGACTCTGCTCGGGTCGTCGTCGTCGTCTTCTTCTTCTTCATCGTCCTCTTTAGCGACCGCAGTTATCATTGTGATTATTCTGTTATATTCTCGTGGCTGTATCAGCATGGTAACATTTCTGATCACAGTAATAATGATGAAAAAGTTGTTGAGAAGAAGGTAATTAACGAAAAAAAAAGACTTTTTTTTTTTGGTATCTCGCAATGTGAAGGAACCCTGCAAGGTATCAAAAACATGCCATCTTTATATCGATGCCGTCAGTTTTTTTTAGTTTTTTTTATTCACATGTAAACTATTGTCTACAACTAAAACAGACAGGAACGCTGGTACCAGAGACTTGTGCTTTGTGTCATTTATCAGGGAACTGTGCAATTCATTCACTTGCACTCCAAACATGGTCTGCATGATAATATTAAACTTAAACTTCTGGTGTTTATTTTTTACGAAGACAGGTGAAGTATGCATATGTTGACAGCTGAGTTGCTAACTGGATACACTGCACACTTAGTGAGCTAGAGCGGGATAAAGAAGTAGGAGTAAAATTGGCGTATTAAACGAATCTTTCTTTTCCGTAACGCACACACACACACACACACACACACACACACACACACACACACACACACACACACACACACACACACACACACACACACACGCACACACACACGCACAGGCACACACGCGCAGACAGACACACACACAAACGTACACACACACACACACACACACACACACACACACATGCACGCAAGTGCACACGCACTACCATTACATTACACTTTATCCAAAGCGCTCTACGTTTAAAATTGATATACAAAGGTTACTTTATGATGTTTTGTGTGCAAAGCGTTATGAAAGTGCAATGAACATAAACAAAGTCATAACCGACACTACAGCAAAGGCACCGCCAAAATGATATGAAATTTCATGCACTTTTAACTAAGGCACAATCACAGAGCCATTATCGAAACAATAGCATTGGCATTAGCAAAATGACTTCAAAGTCTCCGGGCTTTGACAAAAGAATTATCAAATGTCATTCAAGTATCTGGACCTTAAAAAAAAAGCGATGATGATTGTCATAAAAAAACTGAAAGTTAGCAAAGGTATCAGATGACATTCGTGTTTGAACTTTAACCAAAGGCATGGTCCGCCATTGATGTCTAATGACTTGAAACATAGGCATTATCTTCTTCTTCTTCTTCTGCGTTCGTGGGCTTCAACTCCCACGTTCACTCGTATATACGCGAGTGGGCTTTTTACGTGTATGACCGTTTTTACCCAGCCATATAGGCAGCCATACTCCGCTTTCGGGGGTGTGCATGCTGGGTATGTTCTTGTTTCCATAACCCACCGAACGCTGACATGGATCACAGGATCTTTAACGTGCGTATTTGATCTTATGCTTGCGTATACACACGAAGGGGGTTCAGGCACTGGCAGGTCTGCACATATGTTGACCTGGGAGATCGTAAAAATCTCCACCCTTTACCCACTAGGCGTCGTCACCGTGATTCGATCCCGGGACCCTCAGATCGACAAGTCCAACGCTTTAACCACTCGGCTATGGCGCCCGTCAAAGGCATTATCAAGTATCCTTAAAAATAGCATTAACGACGGCGTGGTCAAATGTCATTAAAAACCTGGACTTTCGCAGCAGCATGATTCGATGGTATTAAAGCCCCGTGTTAGTGGCAACAGCAATTCGGGTGAGAAAGATACACAGGGGAGGTAACCTACTTCGGGAGGTTATCGGCCGTAGCTACTTTCGTTTTCTCCGCACAGGCGGGTAATAGTTTGCACAGGACAGGAATGTCAGACCCCTGCCGGAGTCTGCACTAGTGGGTCACGGTTAAGTATGAGTAATTCAAATTAAAGTAATTGCATGCAAAACCAAGCCAGGCAGAGATTAAGACAGGACACTATGAAGTGGTTATGAGCAAAGTCTTTTTTTTTTTTTTTTTTTTTTTTTTTGGTGCGCTTGTGAGGCCATCATCGCACGTTCTGTCCTAAGGTTGTGTTCTCAGTCTTAACAGTTATGTTCATCTGTAACATAAAGACTGTTCATTTTTCTCTTGTACAGTTTATCTCCCTTCACATGCTCGAATCGCACACTCAGCATTTTAGAAAAAACGATTCTCTTTCCGAATCTCTCCCAGCGTAGTAGATGCCGGAGCATTTTTCAGTTATAATTGTACACGCCCGCGCATTTTCGTAACTCTGCACTCGTACCCCCTTCCCCCCCTCCACCCCCCCACCCCCCCGTCTCCCCCACCCATTCTCTCTTTTTCTTTTTCCTCCTTCCCTCTCTCTGTCGGTCTCTCTCAGTGCCTCTCTCTCTCTCTCTCTCTCTCCGTGCTTTCCATTCACGTACATACAGGCCTACACATACATTTGTGTTCTCAAGTCAAATCTGAATTCCCGTTCACTCTGTTAAAATCAGTTTGAGGCGATAATCCAAAAAAACGGGACGGCTGCTGACGATTTCAGTTACTGCCTATCATTATCCGTTACCGAAGTTGTCTACTATCGTAAACTGCTTGTTTGTGTTATTGACGGAACTTGGCTTTTTGCGGTGTTGATTTCATGGTGTTGCTTTTATGTTTATGAGAACCCTGTTGTGGCCTCTTGGAGTTGGTTAGGCGATAAAGTACAATGAAGATATATACATCACTGTATCTCAAATGGGTTCAGAGAGCCCCCCCCCCCTCCCCCGCCCATCCTCCCACACCCTCCCCTCTCTCCCGCCCACTAACCTCTTTAGTCTTTTGTTTTCCTTAAAGAAACGAGTTTGTTGGCTTTTCAGTTCCATGTAGCAGGGAGGGTTATTTTACGTGATAAAGTTTTCAAAGTGTTAAACACACACACACACACACACACACACGTGCGCTCCTAATATCACTTAAGTGGAAAGACGTTAAACTGAAGACACACGTGCGCGCACACATTAACACTCACTCACACACACACACACACGCACACGCACACTCCCTCCCCCTCCTCCCATCTTTCCCCCCTCGTCTCAAAAAGCGTCATGAATGGTTAAACATCTACGTAACACAACAACCCCCTCCCCCCCACCACACCCACAGAAAACAACAACAACAACAAAACAGCACAGACATAACGACAACCCCCCCCCCCCTCACCACACCCCTACCCTCCCCACCCGCCCCCCAACGCCCCACCACCACCACCACCTCCTTCTTCCCCGAACTCTTAAGCCTTATTTACAACAAGCCTTGGAGCCCAACAGCACGTGAGAACTGATTTACCTCTCGCTCCGTGTCAAAGGGAACCACACAGGTGACAGGACCGAATATTTCCTCCTGCATGGCCGCACACTTGTCTTCAACGTCGGTGATCACCGTCGGGGGGTAGAAATAGCCCTGCACACGAACAGGTAAAACATCTGGAAATTAACAAACAATGAGGCCAGGAGATGAAATGGCCAGTCCTCTCTTCTCCTCTACACAGACTCCTCGGATGTCCAGTGGGTGTCTCAATGACCCAGCCTTTAGCTTCCGTCGTCAGAATTGTGGTATTCTTTGTCAACATTCACTTCTTCAGTATAAGAGCCTTCTGCTTGCAATATTTTGATGGTGGTAATTGGGGTGAAACGCTGTTAACGTCGTCTTTTTCGCCGTTCGTATGGAGAGAGTTAAATAGTAAAGAGTGGTAACTCTCTCCATTCACAAGATACACAACTTCAAGTCAGTGCGAGCTGCTTACGCTACCGATTCAGCTTGCACACAGGTAAATAAAAGGTACATTGGAACAAACCCAGACACTTCCTCAAAAAACGGAAGCGCCGGGCCTGTCCTTATACCGATCATTTGACATGTGCACACAGCAGCAAAGACAGAAGAAATGTGCAAACACAAATTAGCTTTTGAAAGTTAATACTTCTTCGTTCGTGGGCTGCAACTCCCACGTTCAAAGAAAAGAAAAAAGACGAAAAAAAGAAAAAAAAAAAAAAAAAAAAAAGAAAAAAAAAAGGAACACGAATCATGTTATATATATATCTATCACCATGGAAAAGATGGCGGTCAGAACTAATAATAATGAACATAATATCTATAACAGTGACAACTACTTCTTCTTCGTTCGTGGGCTGAAACTCCCATGTTAAAAAAAAAAAAAAAAAAGGAAATATGAATCATGTTATATATATAATTTAGGAATATCTACAATGACAACAACTACTTCTTCTTCGTTCGTGGGCTGCACCTCCAACGTTTCCTCGTATGAACACGAGTGGGGCTTTTTCGTGTATGACCGTTTTTACCCCCGTCAGGTAGGCAGCCATACTCCGTTTTCGGGGGTGAGAGTTAATGCAAAAAAACAAAACAAAAAAAAAAAGGAATGAAGGAAGGGAGGAAAGAAGGAAGGCATGAAGAAGCGAAGGGAGGAAGGAGGGAAGGAAGGAGGGAAGGAAGAAGGTAGAAAGGAAAAATGGAAGGAAGGAGGGGGCGGGAGGGAGGTGTGAATAAAGGAATGAAAAAAAAGTGATCTGGGAAAAAAAAAGTGTTTGGGGAAAAAATAACTTCATGCAAAGAAAACCTCTCGAAAGGAAGGAAGGAAGGAAGGAAGGCAGGAGGGAGGGAAGGAAGGGGGAGGGAAGGAAGGAAGGGGGAGGGAAGGAAGGGAGGAAGGAAGGAAGGAAGGAAGGGGGAGGGAAGGAAGGAGGGAAGGAAGGAGGGAAGGGGGGAGGGAAGGAAGGGAGGAGGGAGGGAAGGAAGGAAGGAGGGAAGGGGGGAGGGAAGGGAGGAGGGAAGGAAGGAAGGAAGGAGGGAAGGGGGGAGGGAAGGGAGGAGGGAAGGAAGGAAGGGAGGGAAGGGGGAGGGAAGGGAGGAGGGAAGGAAGGAAGGAAGGAGGGAAGGGGGGAGGGAAGGGGGGAGGGAAGGAAGGAAGGAAGGAGGGAGGGGGGGAAGGAAGAGAGGGTTGAAGGGAGAAGGAAGGAGGGAAGGAAGGGATGGAGGGAGGAAGGAAGGAAGGAAGGAGTAAGGAAGGAAGGAAGGAAGAGAGGATGGGAGGGAAAAAGGAAGGAGGGAAGGGAGGAAGGAAGGAGGGAAGGAAGGGATGGAGGGAGGAAGGAAGGAAGGAAGGAAGAGAGGGTTGGAGGGAGAAGGAAGGAGGGATGGAAGGGATGGAGGGAGGAAGGAAGGAGTAAGGAAGGAAGGAAGGAAGAGAGGATGGGAGAGAGAAGGAAGGAGGGAAGGGAGAAGGAAGGAGGGAAGGGAGGAAGGAAGGAATGAGGGAAGGAAGGGAGGGTGCGAGGGAGAAGGAAGGAAGGAAGGGATGAGGAAGGAAAGAAGGAAGGAAGGAAAGGGTAGGATAGACAAACAAAATTACTAGAGTCCTAAACAGACTCAATATGGATATAAATAACACAGATACCATAGATTCATACACAGACTCGCCAAGGATGCACGCACAATATTGCCAGCTTCATAAACGCTCTCACCCTGGACACACGAACAAAATTACAAGTTAAAAATAAAGAAGAATAGAACAGAATAGAATAGAATAGAATAAAAATAAAATGAAATAAAACAGAATCAAAAAAACAAACAAACAAACAAAAAAACAACTCCGCATGGATGAGGGAACAAGATTACCAGATTCATGAATTCACCATGGATACACGAACAAACTTGCCAGCTTCATAAAACAAACTCATATGGATGCATGAGCAAAATTACTCGCTTTAAAAACAAACTCACTGTTGATACACGAACGGAATCACCACAAACTCATAAAAAAAACACACTCGCCATGGAAACAGGAATAAAGTCACGGTAGATCCATAAACAGACTTCACCACAAGCTCATTAAACAAGACTAGCCGCCAACGAATCATACAGAGACTCGCCAGGATTTTCACAAACAAAATTACCATAGAGAGAGGAATGATGGCCTAGAGGTAACGCGTCCGCCTAGGAAGCGAGAGAATCTGAGCGCGCTGCTTCGAATCACGGCTCAGCCGCCGATATTTTCTCCCCCTCCACTAGACCTTGAGTGGTGGTCTGGACGCTATTCATTCGGATGAGACGATAAACCGAGGTCCCGTGTGCAGCATGCACTTAGCGCACGTAAAAGAACCCACGGCAACAAAAGGGTTGTTCCAGGCAAAATTCTGTAGGAAAATCCACTTCCGATAGGAAAAACAAATAAAACTGCACGCAGGAAAAAAAAAAAAAAAAAAAAAAAAAGGGTGGCGCTGTAGTGTAGCGACGCGCTCTCCCTGGGGAGAGCAGCCCGAATTTCACACAGAGAAATCTGTTGTGATAAAAAGAAATACAAATACAAACAGACGCTCCATGGGAACACACAAGTCATATACTGACTCGCAACGTAAGGGAGCGATGAACAGACTCGCAAACAGACAGACAGGCAGGCAGACAGACAGACACACACGCACACACACACAATCCCTCCCCCCCGCCCCAACACACACACACCCACACATACCCACAAGACAGACTCACCCCAGCGCAGCGCTGCGGCAAACGCTGGTACAGGTCCTCAGCCATCTGGTGAACGGCGGCTCCATGCTGGCGGGCCCCCTCCACCGCCGTCTGGATCTTGGTCAGGTGGGCCTTGCTCACCACCGCCCCCATGAAGTTGTCCTCGTTGGGGTCGCCCACCGTGAGCTTCCTGGCAGTCAGAAAGAAAGAAGAAAAAAAAGAGAGAGAGAGGAAGTGATGCTGAAGGTGAAGGTAAAGGCAGGGAGGGGAGAGAAAGGAAAGAAGGAGGGAAGGAAGAGAGGAAGGGAGGGAGGGAGGTAGGAATGAAGAGAGGGAGGGAGGGAGGGAGGGGAGGGGGGTAGGAATGAAGAGAGAGAGGGAGGGAGGGAAGGGAGGGAGGGAGGAAGGGAGGGAGGGAGGGAAGAAGAGAGGGAGGGAGGGAAGGAAGGGAGGGAGGAAGAGAGAGAGGGGAGGGAGGGAGGGAAGGGAGGGAGGAAGAGAAGGAGGGGAGGGAGGAAGAGAGGGAGGGAGGAAGAGAGGAAGAGAGGAAGGGAGGGAGGAAGGGGGAGGAAGAGAGGGAGGGAGGAAGAGAGGGAGGAAGAGAGGACGAGAGGGGGGGAGGAAGAGAGGAAGAGAGGGAGGGAGGGAGGAAGAGAGGGAGGAAGGAAGAGAGGAAGGGAGGGAGGAAGAGACTGAGGGAAGGGAGGGAGAGGGAGGGAGGAAGAGACTGAGGGAAGGGAGGGAGAGGGAGGGAAGGGGGAGAGAGGGGAAGGAAGGAGGGAGGCAAGGGAAGGGAAGAAAATATGGTAGGTAAGAAGGTGGGAAACAAATAAAGAATGAACGAACGAATAATGTTCATGAGAAAGGGGGGGTGAGGAAAGAAGGAAAGAAGGAAGGAAGAATATAATCATAAAGAAAAGGAGGAGGAAAGGAGGAAAGAAGGAAAAACGGAAAGAAAGAAAGAAGAAAGGAAAGAAGGACATAATGCAAGAAGGAACAAATGAAGGAAAAAAAAGGAAGGTAGGAAGGCAGGAAGAAGAGAAGGAAGGTTGGAAAGAAGGAAATTTTGAAAGGAAAGAAGGAAGGAAGGAAAGAAAGTATGAAAGAAAGAAAGGAAAGAGGGAATGAAGCAAGCAAGGAAGGAAGGAAGGAAGAAAAGGAAAGAAGGTATGGAAGAAAGAAAGAAAGAAAGGAAGGAAGGAAGTAAGTAAGTAAGGAAGCAAGCAAGGAAGGAAGGAAGCGAGGAAGGGAGGAAGGAAGGAAGGAAGGAAGGAATCATAAAAAAAACACCCAAAAAACCCAAAAAACCCCACTCACTTTGCTGCCTCCACAAACCGGTCCAGGAATTCCTGGTAGATATCCCTCTGGACGAAGATGCGACTGGTGCACAGGCAGATCTCCCCCTGGTTCAGGAAGCTGGACCTGTGTGGAGACACACATACGTACTTGTAAGCGTGCGCACGCGCTCGCACACACACACACACACACACACACACACACACACGCGAGCGCCGCGCGCATTCACATATACACACGCGCGCATACACATATACACGTGTTTTTTTGTTTGTTTGTTTCTTTTTAGCAAGGCAACTGGATCTTGTTATATGGCTAAACTGACATAGTTTTGAGCAGGTCTTCATAATCATGATCCACTGTGTTGCTTGATGGTTGGGATTTGT
>NC_134891.1:28102884-28112884 GCF_041734735.1 Babylonia areolata
CTGATGATGATTGATGATGATGATGATGATGATGATGAGATGATGATGACGACATCGATCATACTAATCATCATCACCATCATCATCGTAATAGCAACAACAATCGTCATCATCACTATGTCTACAACAACAATAACGTGTACTGTACCACTTACGAATCACTAATTATCATTTAAAAAACAAAACAAAAACAAAACAAAACAAAACAAAAAAAAAAAAAAAAAAAAAAAAAAAAAAAAAAAACGAAAAAAGAATTATGTTTTTTATGACCACGGAAAAGATGGCAGTTAGAACTAACAATAATGATAAAAATATCTATAACAATGACTTGTCTTCGTTCGTGGGCTGCAACTCCCACGTTCACACGTATGTACATGAGTTGGGCTTTTACGTCTATGACCGTTTTTACCCCGCCATGTATTCAGCCATACTCCGTTTTCGGGGGTGAGCATGCTGGGTATGTTCTTGTTTCCACATCCCACCGAACGCTGACATGGATTACAGGATCTTTAACGTGCGTTATTTCATCTCCGGCTTGCGTTTGCACACGCAGGGGGTTCAGGCACAAGCAGGACTGCACATATGTTGACCTGGGAGATCGGAAAAATCTCCACCCTTTACCCGCCAGGCGCCAGCGGTTAGCGAGATTCGAACCAAGGACGCTCAGATTGAAAGTCCAACGGCTATTGCGCCCGTCTATAATAATAATAATGATAATACCACCACCACCAATACTACTACTACTACCACTACTGTATATGATAAGACAATCGTGTCCATCCACGTCCAGAAAAACAGCAGTGGAGCCCCAAAGTTGACTGCAGGTGGAGAGTGTCTTGCCCAAGTTACATCCCCACTCCCTCGGCCAAGAGGGTTTTTAGGACAGTCGGCGTTGGGGGGGATGGGTCCCAGAGGGCCACCTCAGTAGCCAGCCCCCAAGACTGCAGGACTGAGTAAGAAAGAGCCAGCGCGATCTTGCCTCCTAGTTTTGAGAGTCAGAGTCCTTCACAAAAGACTTAAGCTGCAAATGACTTTCCATGGCAAGAAGAGAAGCCACTGATCGTACAGCTTCTGTCTGCTGTTGGCCCTGACTGTAAGCTTAGGCTAGCTTAGGTCAGTCTCACTCTGTATACTGGACACTTTTTTTTTTAAATGTCTTTTCATCACAACATATTTCTCTGTGTGAAATTCGGGCTGCTCTCCCCAGGGAGAGCGCGTCGCTACACTACAGCGCCACCCATTTTTTTTGGTATTTTTTCCTGCGTGCAGTTTTATTTGTTTATGTGTATCTACTTTAGTGCAGTGGTAATTCGTCTATTTGTTTATTCATTTTTTATGTACGTATGCATGTATGTATGTATGTATGTATGTATCTATGCACGTATGTATGTATGCATGTACCTACGCATGCACACATATCCCTCGACAACCGACCTGTTGAGGTCGTGCAGGATGAAGGTGGCAAAGAAGCGGAAGTTGTGCACGGCCCGCGGGATGTCCACGCTCTTGGCCAGCCAGAGTGGCTTCCCTTGGTCGCGAGACTCCAGCCGCGCCAGCTCCTCCAGGCGGCTCTCCAGCAGGTCCGCCACGCGCATGAGCAGAGCAGACCGCTGCAGGGCCGTCTTGGCTGACCATCTGCCGGACAACAAAACAAAATCAGAATGCTCTCTCTCTCTCTCTCTCTCTCTCTCTCTATATATATATATATATATATGTTAATCCATTCAACCTAGGGAAGCTTGCAGCCTTGGCAGTTCTTTAGCCATACCGATGCCAGCAAAAAAAAAAAAAAAAAAAAAAAAAAAAAAAAAAAAAATAGAAGAAAAAAAAAGCAACAACAACGACGACAACAACAACAATCACACACACACACAAACACACACACAGGGGGAGAGAGAGAGAGAGAGAGAGAGAGAAAGAAAGTAAACTGTCATTCCTCCAACCAACACGTGGACACGTCTGGGAACACTGAAGTAGTTAGTTCCCTTTCTGTCCGGTTTATGTAAATGTAGGAGCGTGAAAACCGAGACAAAATCCGATGCCAGACCAGTGTTCAGGCGCAGGGCACAGAGAGTTAACTCTCTCCATACGAACGGTGAAAGAGACGACGTTAACAGCGTTTCACCCCAGTTACCATCATCAAAATATTGCAAGCGGAAGACTCTTATACTGAAGAGGTGAATGTTGACGAAGAATACCACAGTTCTCACGACGGAAACTAAAGGTTGGGTTATTGGACATCCGAGGGGTCTGTGTAGAGGAGAAGAGAGGACTGGCCGTACTGAGTGAGTTAACTGACCCAATTTCATGTACATGATGAAGTGGTGTATAGTGAAGCGCCGCCGTGGCCCGAATCTGTTGGTTTCTGTAGTATTTTATTCATCTGGAACATTCATTATTGTTCATTGTTGCTTTTTGTCCAGCCGACCGCATTGAGCACTTTACTATCTGCACCAAAACGTTTGCAAAATAAATAAAAATTCCATGCTTAGCAAAAGAAGTTCCTGTTTGAACAAAAAATGATAATAATGACTCCTCTTGTTGTTGTGTCAGAATAAGAGGTCAAAGTGCCAAGTTTAGAGAATACAAAACATATAAATATAACAGTAAATGCAGTTTGCATATAATTAGGCTTCTTTTTTAATTTTTTTTGTGCCCATCCCAATATTGTTTTAAACAAGATGACTGGAAAGAACAGAATTTTTCCTATTTTTATGCCAAATTTGGTGTCAACTGACAAAGTATTTGCAGAGAAAATGTCAATGTAAAAGTTTACCACGGACACACAGACACAGACACACACGGACAGACACACACACACACACACAGACACACAGACACACACAGACAACCGAACACCGGGTTAAAACACTCACTTTGTTTACACAAGTGAGTCAAAAATAGCAACCAACGTCGGGCATTCCAGGCTACATCTGTGTATATATATATATATATTTTACATTTTCCCAACACAACCTCATAAGCTTTACACTGAAAGCGAAAACGTTTCTCATCATCAATGTAGAATCCACATGCAGGGCAAGGTAGTTCTGTGGAAGTTCCAAGTTCAAACCATATCTTATTTGCGTTAAAACCAAGTATTCCTTAATTCAAACCTTGCATAACTAGTTCTGTGCCATTTGCCTGTAATAACACTTAGAATTGTTTTTTGGTTGAAGTACACTCAAATGAGAAAAAAACTATCTACAACTTTCTTTGGTTTCCATGATATCCGAATGTCAGTTTTGTTTAAAAGAACAAAGGAGTGTCTTTAAATTCTGCTGTTCATTTCCTACTCCCAGGGACAACCACACAATCCCAAAACCATGTTCCGATAAAACCTTCTTTACTTTATAAGCCCAGTTTTCTTTCCCTAACTCAAATTGTACATACATCATATCACATGCCTGCCTACAATTAGTACAAAGACGTGTTTGTGGAAGCTTCAACAGTTTCAACCAGTACTTAATGCACTTTACATAGGTTTTTACATACAAAGGATATTTTCCCGTTTCTCCATATAAAACTGTATAAGATGAATGTATTGGTACATTTAAAAAGATGTTTAATAGCATAGGTAGGTCTATGTACTTCCTGAATCTGCGATTTCACATTAATTCTAGTCCCAAAATTTCAGATGCTTATGTAAGTGAAGGTTCTATCTGTGTATCGAATAGTTTCCAAAATAAACAACAAAACAAAACAAAACAAACAAAAAAAAAACAACAACAAAAAAACAAAAACAAAAACAAAACAACAACACACACAAAAAAAACCCCCATTAAGCTTTCTTAATGTTTTTAAAATTTCGAAGACGCCTTTTTCCCTTTACTACACGATTCTTCCCATGCATAGCTCAAACTTCATTTTGTTGAAAACACCATTCCTAAGTATCCGCATTTGAATTAACCACTCTAACTTATGAACTTCCATAGTACCACTTTTCATGTACAGGTAAGTGTCTACCAGTTCTAAAAAACCATAATGTTTGTTTTATCCAAATTGCCTGTCAAACCTCAACAGTCTGCTTCTTCTTCTAATGCATATAACTGGTTCTGTAAACCTTTGACTTTCAGACAAAAGAATAACATGGTCAGCAAATAAATGTAACAAGAGAGGCAAGGCCTTCAAGACTCACTTGTGATAAATTAAGTCCCCTAGCATTAATTACAGAGTAATTTCCCTTTTTTACTAACTGCACCAAAACGTTTGCAAATTAAATTAAAATTCCATGCTTAGCAAAAGAAGTTCCTGTTTGAACAAAAAATGATAATAACAATGACTCCTCTTGTTGTTGTGTCAGAATAAGAGGCCAAAGTGCCAAGTTTAGAGAATACAAAAAATATAAATATAACAGTAAATGCAGTTTGCATATAATTAGGCTTCTTTTTTATTTTTTTTGGTGCCCATCCCAGAAGTGCAATAT
The DNA here is from genome assembly GCF_041734735.1 of Babylonia areolata. Classification (NCBI taxonomy): domain Eukaryota; kingdom Metazoa; phylum Mollusca; class Gastropoda; order Neogastropoda; family Buccinidae; genus Babylonia; species Babylonia areolata. Next base: position 28,107,311 of record NC_134891.1, read on the forward strand.
TGTTTTAAACAAGATGACTGGAAAGAACTGAATTTTTCCTATTTTTATGCCAAATTTGGTGTCAACTGACAAAGTATTTGCAGAGAAAATGTCAATGTTAAAGTTTACCACGGACACACAGACACACGGACACACACACACACACACACACACACACAACTGAACACCGGGTTAAAACATTGACTCACTTTGTTTACACAAGTGAGTCAAAAATATCTCCACAGCTCCAGGTATTAACTGAATACCATGTCTCCCTCTGCTCGACAGCTCCACGGCCAGTTCATTGGGAAAAAAAAGAAAAGAAAAAGAAAATGGAAATAACTCAGGGCTGAGATGAGAGAGAGGAGAGTGAGAGGGGACAGAGAGAGGAGACAGAAGAGAGAGAAAGGAGAAGAGAGAGAAAGGAGAAGAGAGAGAGAGAAGAGAGAGGAGAAAAAAGAGAGAGGAGACAGAGAGAGGAGACAGAGATAGAGGAGAGTGAGAGAGAGAGAGGAGAGAGAGAGATGAGAGAGAGAGAGGAGACAGAGGAGACAGAGAGAGAGGAGAGAGGGAGATGAGAGAGAGAGAGAGAGAGAGAGAGAGAGAGAGGAGAGAGAGAGGAGAGAGAAAGAGAGAGGAGACAGAGAGGAGAGAGAGAGAGAGGAGAGAGAGGGAGGAGACAGAGAGAGGAGAGAGAGAGGGAGGAGACAGAGAGAGGAGAGTGAGGAGAGAGAGAGAGAGGAGAAAGAGAGGAGAGAGAGAAGACAGGAGAAAAAAGAGAGAGAGGAGTCACAGAGAGAGTGAGAGAGAGAGAAGAGAGAGAGAGGGAGAGAAGAGAGGAGAGAGAGAGAGGAGACAGTGAGGAGACAGAGAGAGAGGAGAGAGAGAAAGGGGGAGAGTGAGAGAGAGAGGAGAGAGAGAGAGAGAGAGAGAGAGGTGGGGGGAGGAAGCAGAAGAAGAATTAAAAGAAGCAGAAGCAGCTCCACAGTGTCCTGCACCTCTCTCTCTCACTGTCACACACCTGTACACACGGCGCACTGACCAACTTCACTTGTGTGCTGCGCTGAGCGAAACACGAAATGAATGTCAGTTTGAACTCGGAGGAACTGTGCTCGTGAATAACACAAAACTCGAGCCCGGGCTTGTCAGTGTGGTATGCGCTGCATGCTTTAAAGTACACCACACATGAACAAGAGTGCACACACACAAACACACACACAGAGTGATTCACACACACACACACACACACACACACACACGCGCGCGCGCGCGCGCGCAATAACTTACAGAAGGGGGGGAAAAAAGAAAAGATTTGATGCACAAAAGCATTCAAACACTATCCCTGTTACATCTCTCAGTCACACACGCACACACGCACGGCACTGACGCGAGGAGTCTGCTGCATGGATGATAACTGAATGTCAATGAAAAGGGATGGAAGGTCTATGAAAAGGAATTTTCAAACAGATGTGTTTTCAGACCAGTTTCAAAAGATTGAGATGAGGAAGAGTAGCGAAGATCGTGAGGTAAACTGTTCCACTGAGACAGATGGAGCTGAATGAAGAAAGGAAGAAGGAGGAATTTTTGTTTAATGTCCCGTCACACATATAGGTGATTGAAGACATTTTGTTAAAGTATTTATGAATACATCTGAGTATTATCGGTTAGAAGGGGTGGGAGATGTGGATGAATGGAGGGTTGGGGGAAACTGGGCAAATGAGGGTAAAAATGTAGGTGAAATTTGGAAGAAAAACAAAACAACAAAAAAACCCCCTCTAAATACAGTTACAGGAAATTACTTAAAGGACTTCGTAAAAGAGAAGTCGTTAAACTGACAAGCGAAACAACTGATAATGAATGCAAAAAGTCAAAAACATCAACGTTCTCAGCCACTTGTGAAGACACACTTTCGTGTACAAAAGGCTTCATCCAGCTACAGTGAAAAATTATAGAAGAAAGGAAGAATCACTGAAGAATTGAGTTTTAACACTGGGAGCGAGAAGCCGCCGTGAATCGGAAGATGATCTGGGTTGTCAGTGGGGGTGTGTAGGTTTGAATGACTTCTCTCAAATACTGGGGGACAGCACACGAAATGGAGTTGAAGGCCGTGAGAGTTGCGACTTTATACTGAATGCGGGCACTGAGAAATTGGTAACCAGTGAAGAGAATGCAGAAGATGAGTGATATTGTCAGCCTTTTTAGTTCTAAAGATAAACCTTGCTACTGCGTTTTGAACTTTCTGGAGTTTATGTAATAAGTATAATACATCCCCCGCCCCTCTCTCTCTCTCTCTCTCTCTCTCTCTCTCTCACTGTCAAGAAAACAAAGCAACTAACCAACAAACAAATGCACACAAAACCCAACCACGGACCACTAGGATTCCCCTACTCAAATATTTCTGCACGACACGACACTACACGACACGATACGACACGGTACGGCATACAACGTTCACACTAAAAAAAAAAAAAAAAAAAAAAGGAGTTGTGCTCGCCGTTACAGACATAAACCTAAACAACAACAAACTTTACTTCTCATGATACAAAATTGCACTGCACCAGCTAGCTGACATTTGTAACTGAACACACGAGCCATACATACTCGACAAAAGCCTTGCTAGCCGCCTCCACCGCCTTCTCCACGTCTTGTTCCGTACTGTTTGGGATCTGGGCCCACGGCTGACCTGTGGAAGGGTCGAAACTGTCCAGCCATTCGCCCCCGCAGTGGTCAACGAATTCGCCGTCAATGAAGTTTTTTACGACAAGAAGTTCCCCTGGTGCAGAGCCGCTTTGGCCAGAATTCTCCATGGCGTGTGGTGTTGTTGCCGCGGTGTGGAAGTTTTCGCTGTGTGTGTGCAGACGAAAAGCTGTGTGTGTGTGTGTGTGCGGAGTGGAGAACTGTTGCGTAACGAGCAATCTGCGATGTGTTTAGCGAATACAAAATGGCGGACAGGTTTCTGGTTTCCGCTGAGTAAACTTGCAAATGTGTGCAGCGTAAAGTGAACACGCAATGTTTGCAGGATGCAAAGGTTTTCGCGAGAGCGAAGTGTTGCACGACAATATGACTTGTCCTCACTTTTGGCTGGAGTGTCAGTGGCCTTCACTGCGATGACCCTTATATGAACTTTGAACTTGATCTTATCTGCACTATCACTGGAACTGGAGTCTTCTGATTGGTCAGATGGGTTGTGTGTGTTGACACACACCCACTTTTGCATTTTCTCGGTCTGGAAAAAAGGATGAAGATTGGGATAAAGCCAGTGTCGCTCGTTGCGTGTGTCTGTTCGTTTTTTTAGTTTAGCGTCTTTTCACTATCAGTGATATTAAACGATTAAAAAAAATATATATATTAGGGGGTGGGGGGGTGGGGGGATGGGGGGAAGGAAAGCAGAAAAGGTAGAAAACTACCAAAAATGCACAACTAACATGTAATTACAGTAACAATTCAATAATGATAATAATAATCAGAAACCATTAACACAGTTCTGAAGTGCATTAAAGGAATGTAGAAATAGGGCTTTGAACTAATGCCTGTGAAATTTCGACCGTAAGAACCTCGTCAGAAATAACTTTCCAAAAATCATCTGCATAATGGTTATTCCCTTTGAAACATTGACTTGGGCAAGAAGGTTCGTAACTGCTGACAGTGAAACAAACAATGATGCATGCTGAACTGTTTACCACAGATTCATGTAACATTTTTACTATACTTTGTCTTCAGCGCATCAATTTTTATACAGAAGAAAGTAGAGGTTATTAATCTTGTATAGCAAGCTGATGGATTCGGTATTTTTTCTTTGATAATATTCTCGGGGAATAATGTCCCTTTATGTTTTAAAAACTTTTCCTTCCATCGGTTATGAAATCGACCCCATGCTGATTTTTCTAACAAAGCGTATGCCTTTTTACGGAAAGACGGACATGTATGCGTGCGTGCGTGCGTGCGTGCGTGCGTGTGTGTGTGTGTGTGTGTGTGTGTGTGTGTGTGTGTGTGTGTGTGTGTGTGTGTGTGTGTGTGTTTCGAAACAGTGAGTTATCGAACCCAGTTATTAAGCAGTTTTATATTTGGATCCATATTGGAGGACTGACTGAGACATCTTCGTTGTCATCGCATCAACTGTTCATTTAATTTGGGTTGACCGACAACAGTGGCGATACAAAGAAACTTAAAAGTTCACCTGAACCACACAAATGCATGTGCCTACACACACGCGCGCGCGCTCAAGTTATTATCCCTGAGACAAAACATGACAACAGTGGAGTGATGGCCTAGAGGTAACGCGTCTGCGTAGGAAGCGAGAGAATCTGAGCTCGCTGGTTCGAATCACAGCTAAGCCGCCGATATTTTCTCCCCCTCCACTAGACCTTGAGTGGCGGTCTGGATGCTAGTCATTCGGATGAGACGATAAACCGAGGTCCCGTGTGTGCAGCATGCACTTAGCGCACGTGAAAGGACCCACGGCAACAAAAGGGTTGTTCCTGGCAAAATTCTGTAGAAAAATCCACTTCGATAGGAAAACCAAATAAAACTGCGCGCAAAAAAAGGCCACGGTGGTACTCTCAGTGTAGCGACGCGCTCTCCCTGGGGGAGAGCAGCCCGAATTTCACACAGAGAAATCTGTTGTGACAAAAAAAAGAAGAAAAAAAAAAGAAAAAAAAAAGAAAAAAAAAGAAGAGAACTACAAATGCAACATGTAAAATTCAAATTCAGTCATCAAGATATTCAGCTGTCAGCTTTTGTCGCAAGGATCTAAAATCGGCTTCTTTATCATTTCCATATTAAGTTTTTGTTTTTAAAAAAAAGGAGCTTCTCCTAAATGCAAAGTGTATTATGAAGGGAAATTGCATCAACAACTGTGAATTTCTCCTTCTTCTTCTTTATATACATTTAGTTCGTTCGTGAGCTACAACTCCCATGTTCAATCGTATAAATACGATGTTTTACCTCACCATGTAGGCAGCCATACTCCATTTTCGTGGGGGAGGGGTGTGGGGGGTGGGTTGAAGGGGGACTGCTTGTACTGGTCTCCCGCAGCCTAGACTGCTGCTACAAAAACTGTCACTATTTTTTTATTTTGTTATTTTTTTTTTTTACTCCTGCTGTTTTTGTTGCTGCTGCTGCTGCTGCTGCTGCTGCCACTAACCTTTAACTCACTCAGTACGGCCAGTCCTCTCTTCTTCTCTATACAGACTCCTCGGCTGTCCAGTGGGTGTCTGAATGACCCAACCTTTAGCTTCCGTCGTCAGAATTATGGTATTCTTTGTCGGCATTCACCTCTTCAGTATAACAGCCTTCCGCTTGCAATATTTTGATGGTGGTAATTGGGGTGAAACGCTGTTAACGTCGTCTCTTTCGCCGTTCGTATGGAGAGAGTTAATGATGCTGTTACTGACAATTCACCCCCTACGGGATAGGTAACTAGTCCCCACTCAAATCAATGCAATCGGAAAAGATTCAAAGAAATATTCATGGTCCTTTTGGAAAGCATAAAAAGACATTGAAATTTGAATAATAATGTCAAGAAAAAAAAGAGATAAAATGATAATCTTCAGCATATTTTGATATATACTGTTTCGGATGCAAGGACACGTTACA
>NC_134891.1:28117884-28127884 GCF_041734735.1 Babylonia areolata
TCCCCCTCTCTCTCTCCCCCTCTCTCTCTCTCCCTCTCTCTCCCTCTCCGTCTCTCTCTCCCTCTCTCTCCCTCTCTCTCCCCCTCCCTCTCTCTCTCCCTCTCTCTCCCTCTCTCTCTTCTCTCTCTCTCCCTCTCTCTCCTCTCCCCCTCTCTCTCCCCCTCTCTCTCACCCTCTCTCTCTGTCTCTCGCGCTCTCCCCTCTCTCTCTCTCTCCCCCCTCTCTCTCTCTCCCTCTCTCTCCCCCCTCTCTCACCCTCTCTCTCTCTCCCTCTCTCTCCCCCTCTCTCTCTCCCTCTCTCTCTCCCCCTCTCTCTCCCTCTCTCCTTCCCTCTCTCTCACCCTCTCTCTCTCTCCCTCTCTCTCCCTCTCTCCCTCCCTCTCTCTCTCTCCCTCTCTCTCTCTCCCTCTCTCTCTTCCCAATTGGTGGTATGGGTGCTAACCTTTTAGTGAGTGCAATAGGAAGTCCGCTCACTTCAACAGCAGCAGCGGCAACAACAATGCAGTTGTCCCTTTCTGTTGTGTTTCTGTTGAAAACGAATCTATACTGATAAGGTATACACACATACACACACACCTCATAGCATACCGGTAACATCACCCCACACCACACAACCCCAACACCACACTGTATTTTGTGAACAGAGCTCAATAATAATTCTTTGCACAGGTACTCGCTGTTTTGGCTTTTTTTGTTTTTGTTTTTCTTTCTTTCGTTTAAAAAAAAAAGAGTTTCTTATTTGCTTATTTGTTTATTTATTCATCCATTTATCTGTTCATGTATTTATCTGTTTATTTATTTATTTCATTTTTATTTTATTAATTTTATTGATTGATTCATTTATTCATTTGTTATCAAATTTGTTTTTACAGATCTTCAGTTGCATGACAACACAAAATCCCAATACTCAGCACAAAACCATTTTTCTTTCTTTCTTTTTCTTCCTATCTCTTCATTTGTCCTGTTCCACTTCAACCCCCCCCCCACCCCCCACCCCCAAATACCGAAAAACAACAACAACAACAGCAAAAAAAGCCAACCTGCTGATAATGAGTGACCCATTTTGCTTTCGCCCTTGACACTTGTTTTAAAGATGCATGGATAAACATTTTAATGATCATACTGTGCTTTCATAAACCGTTTGACTGACATTTCAAACCTGTCACACGGTGAAACAATGGAAAGAGGTCAGTCTGGGTGGCCGGTGTATTCGTGTTCGTATTTCTTTTTATCACAACCGATTTCTCTGTGTGAAATCCGGGCTGCTCTCCCCATGGAGAGCGCGTCGCTACACTACAGCGCCACCCTCTTTTTTTTTCTTTTTTTTTTCCCCTGCGTGCAGTTTGTTTGTTTTTATCTATTGCACTGGATTTTTCTACAGAATTTTGTCAGGAACAACCCTTTTGTTGCCGTGTGTTCTTTTACGTGCATACTGCACACGGGACCTCGGTTTATCGTCTCATCCGAATGACTAGCGTCCAGACCACCACTCATGGTGTAGTGGAGGGGGAGAAAATATCGGCGGCTGAGCCGTGATTGGAACCAGCGCGCTCAGATTCTCTCGCTTCCTAGGTGGACGCGTTACATCTAAGCCATCACTCCACATCTTATACGTTTTGTATAGAAGGCTATGAGCATCAATAGAGAACAAAATTATTTTCCTTTTCAGGAAAACGTTTTTGGAGAGCTAACACACTTTGTATTGTCAAGTGGATGGTCTACTCCGTTTCCACAGAGAGAGAGAGAGAGAGAGAGAGAGAGAGACAGAGAGAGAGAGAGAGAGAGAGAGAGACAGAGAGACAGAGACAGACAGAGAGAAAGATAGACAGAGAGAGAGAGAGAGAGAGAGAGAGAGAGAGAGGAATCTTCTTTGCTCCACCAGGAAGGTTGGAACCCTTTGGAAGGTTGGTCAACAGGGTCAGCCTCGAACATCTCGCGTTTAGCCACACACAATTATGGTTTTGTGTATGGCGGCTTGTTTTTCGTTGCATCAGATTCTTTTACTTTGCCTGGCGAATATATTGTGGTGTGGTGTGGTGTGGAGTGGGGTGGGGTGGGGTGGAGTGGAGTGGGATAGTGTGGTGTGCTGTGGGTGGTGTGGTGTGGTGTGATGTGGTGGTGTGTTGGGTGGTGTGTTTGGGGTGGTGTGTTGGGGTGGTGGTCTGTTAGGGTGGTGTGTAGGGGTGGTGTGTTGGGGGGGTGTGTTTGGGGTGGTGTGTTGGGGTGGTGATGTGTTGGGGTGTGTTGGGGTAGTGGTGTGTGGGTGTTCTGTGTTGGGGTGGTGGTGAGTTGGGGTGGTGATATGTGTTGGGGTGGGTGTGTTGGGGTGGTGGTGTGTTTGGGGGGTGGTGGTGTGTTTGGGTGGTGATGTGTTGGGGTGGTGTGTTGGTGTGGTGGTGTGTTGGGGTGGTGGTGTGTTGGGGGTGGTAGTGTTGGGTGGTGGTGTTGGGGTAGGTGGTGTGTTGGGAGATGGTGTGATGTGTAGGGAGTTGTGCTCGGGGTAGTGGTGTGTTGGGGTGGTGATGTGTTGGGGAGGTGTGTTGGGGTGTGTGTGTTGGGGTGGTGTGTTGGGGGTGGTGTGTTGGGTGTGTGTTGGGGGGTGGTGTGTTGGGGCGTGGTGTGTTGGGGTGGTGTGTTGGGGTGGTGTGTTGGGGTGGTGGTGTGTTGGGGTGGTGTGTTGGGGTGGTGTGTTGGGGTGGTGTGTTGGGGTGGTGGTGTGTTGGGGTGGTGTGTTGGGGCGTGGTGTGTTGGGGTGTGTTGGGGCGTGGTGTGTTGAGGTGTGTTGGGGTGGTGTGTTGGGGCGTGGTGTGTTGAGGTGTGTTGGGGTGGTGTGTTGGGGTGGTGTGTTGGGGTGGTGTGTTGGGGCGTGGTGTGTTGAGGTGTGTTGGGGTGGTGTGTTGGGGCGTGGTGTGTTGAGGTGTGTTGGGGTGGTGTGTTGGGGCGTGGTGTGTTGAGGTGTGTCGGGGTGGTGGTGTGTTGGGGTGGTGTGTTGGGGTGGTGTGTTGGGGTGGTGGTGTGTTGGGGTGTGTTGGGGCGTGGTGTGTTGGGGTGTGTTGGGGCGTGGTGTGTTGGGGGTGTGTTGGGGCGTGGTGTGTTGGGGTGGTGGTGTGTTGGGGTGGTGTGTTAGGGTAGTGGTGTGTTGGGGTGGTGTGTTGGGGTGTGGTGTGTTGGGGTGGTGTGTTGGGGTGTGTGTTGGGGCGTGGTGTGTTGGGGTGGTGGTGTGTTGGGGTGGTGTGTTGGGGTGTGTTGGGCGTGGTGTGTTGGGGTGTGTTGGGGTGGTGGTGTGTTGGGGTGGTGTGTTGGGGTGGTGTGTTGGGGTAGTGGTGTGTTGGGGTGGTGTGTTGGGGTGTGTTGGGGCGTGGTGTGTTGGGGTGTGTTGGGGTGGTGGTGTGTTGGGGTGGTGTGTTGGGGTGGTGTGTTGGGGTAGTGGTGTGTTGGGGGTGGTGTGTTGGGGTGGTGTGTTGGGGGTGTGTTGGGGCGTGGTGTGTTGGGGTGGTGGTGTGTTGGGGTGGTGTGTTGGGGTGTGTTGGGGTGGTGTGTTGGGGTGGTGTGTTGGGGTGTGTTGGGGTGGTGGTGTGTTGAGGTGGTGTGTTGGGGTGGTGGTGTGTTGGGGTGGTGGTGTGTTGGGGGGTGGTGTGTTGGGGTGGTGGTGTGTTGGGGTGGTGTGTTGGGGTGGTGGTGTGTTGGGGGTGGTGTGTTGGGGTGGTGGTGTGTTGGGGTGGTGTGTTGGGGTGTGTTGGGGTGGTGGTGTGTTGGGGTGGTGGTGTGTTGGGGTGGTGGTGTGTTGGGGTGGTGTGTTGGGGTGGTGTGTTGGGGTGTGTAAGGGTGGTGTGTTGGGGTGTGTTGGGGCGTGGTGTGTTGGGGGATGGTGTGTTGGGGTGTGTAAGGGTGGTGTGTTGGGGTGGTGTGTTGGGTGTATGTGTTGTGTTGGGGTGTGTTGGGGGGTGTGTGTGTTGGGGGGCGGTGTTGGGGTGTGGTTAAGGGGTTGTGTGTTATGGTATGACGGGACTGATGTGGATTAAGGTGGTGTAACTTGGTGTTGGGTGGTGTGATGTGGTTTGGTATGGGGTGGTGTGTGTGTGTGTGTGTGTGTGTGTGTGTGTGTGTGTGGTGCGCTGTCAAAAAAAAAAAGAAAAAAAAAGAAAAAAAAGCATTTACGGTGTACCTGTTGGGTTCACACAACAGAAAGCGGTTATCTGTGTGACTGCAGACACCAGGTCAACAAACAACGCCTTCAATAATTTAGAGATTAGCAGCCGAGTTTGTTTGCGTCAGTCGTGTTCAGTTAATGTTTTTCGTGTGTGTGTGTGTGTGTGTGTGTGTGTGTGTGTGTGTGTGTGTTCTCCAATAACATCGGTCAACGTGAGGGGGAAAAAAAAGAACAAAGCATCTGACAAGATAATCAACACCTAGCTGACTGACTCTCATTCTCAGCTATCGATTGCCGCGTGACCAGAACGTATGCGTGGAGAGACACTACTGGATATAGCACAACAATTCACGGCACTGACTAATTCCGTATACATCGTCAGTATCGGCGGATTCGTGGGGGGCTGTTGTTTGAGGGACGTGGTGGCGGTCTCCACTCTGCGAGGGACGCTCACTCAGTCTGGCTCCGTGACTAAGCCATTATTGTCGTTAGTAGGGGGCTTAGTAGGTGGTGGCCTAAGTACGTAAAATCAGAACAGGCACCACTGAACACCACCGAAGTGACTCAGCAGCAGTGCAGGGTCTCCTCTGGTGTGTGGCCTCCTGGCGACCTAACATCGATGGTTCCCTGTGGACTGCCGAAGCTGGAACTGCGACGGATGAACCCGGGTGTGGCCGTGTATGGGGGAATCTAAATGAGCGGTGTGGGAGTTATGCCACTGAAACGGTGCAGATGATGGGGCAAAAAAAAAAAATCATCCCGTATACATGTAGTATTGCCATAATTAGGGCAGTAGTAGCTATAACTGGGTAGAACCAGTTTCTGTGGTGCGCGTAAAAGTCGTGCGACAGTTTTCCTCGAGTTCACCTTGGTTCGGGCTTTATCTCCCCTGACTGCATCGGATAACGTAGGGGTGGTGGGTGGTTGGTGGTGCGAATGAGTGAGGGGGGTGGAGGGGGGGGGGGGGGAGGGGGGGGGGTGGGGAGGGGGGGTGGGGGGTGGGGGGGGGGGAGACAAGTGAGGCAGAACGCTTACTGTGATAGATAGAGAACTGCGTTCCTGTGGTTCTACTTCGAAGCTCTTCTATAAGTATGTACAAAGTTCACCAAAAGTTGTGGATCACTTCAAAGCAAGCATAATCAGTGTTCATGGGGGGTTAAAAGGTCTCTCTCATATATATATATATATATATATATATATATATATATATATATATATATATATATATATATATATATATCGATAGATAGATATGTGTGTGTGTGTGTGTGTGTGTGTGTGTGTGTGTGTGTGTGTATCGAAAGATAGATTTGTGTGTGTGTGTGTGTGTGTGTGTGTGTGTGTGTGTGGATTACTTTGATCAGTCCCGCGTATGCTCTGACTGACACCCTCTCGACGCTGAAACTGAAGCCGAAATAATGTTTTTTTGGTTTTTTTTTAAACAATCGAGAGATAATGTGAATGGTGTAGGCTGCGTACGGTCTACTGCGAATGTCGTGCTTAATTCTCACTGAATACACAAACAGCTGTTTCAGTCAAACACGAACAGCTTTGAAAACACACAACTTACAATACACACACACACACACACACACACACACACACACACACACACATACATATACACACACACACACACGAACACACACACACACACACACACACACACACAAACACACACACACACACACACACACACACACACACACACACACATACACACACGCTGTGTTGTGTTACTTGCTTGTGTGTGTATTTAGCTTTATGCATTGCTGTTTTAACTTTTGTCCAACATTTGTCATGTTGCGAGTGTGCTGGACTTGACTGTTGGCTGAGATATTGTGAAGGGTGAGTCACGAGCCTGTGGATGCACAATATAATTTCCAAATGGATTAATAAAGTTGTATTGTATTGTATTGTATTGTATTGTATTGTACTGTATGCACGCGTGTGTCAGTATGCACCAAGTTCAGTGAGTGTTGACCATTCTTATTTTTATTTCATTTCAATCATTTTACATTTTTGATCGTCTTTTATATTGGGTTATATTTCATTTTGTACTCGCTTAATTGTTGATCCATTTTTTTTTGTTTCACCAGCCGCCGTGGCAAAGTGGTTAGCACTGCAGACTTGCGGCTAAGGGGACGCGGGTTTGATTCCCAGCGGACTAGACATCAGTGGTTCCCCTACCAACGGTTTGGACTTGGACAGAGGAACCCAGGAGTGAGTGTGTTATATATTGGGGGACTCGGAATGAGCGGTGTAGGAATCATGTCACTAAAACGACAACAGATTTCTTTTTTGTTTGTTTGTTTGTTTGTCACAACAGATTTCTCTGTGTGAAATTTGGGCTGCTCTCCCCAGGGAGAGGAGAGCACGTCACTACACTACAGCGTCACCCTTTTTTTTTTTTTTTTTTCCTGCGTGCAGTTTTATTTGTTTTTTCCTATCGAAGTGGATTTTTCTACAGAATCAACCCTTTTGTTGCCGTGGGTTCTTTTACGTGCGCGAGGTGCATGCTGCACACAGGACCTCGGTTTATCGTCTCATCCGAATGACTAAGCGTCCAGACCACCACTCAAGGTCTAGTGGAGGGGGAGAAAATATCGACGGCTGAGCCGTGATTGGAACCAGCGCGCTCAGATTCTCTCGCTTCCTAGGCGGACGCGTTACCTCTAGGCCATCACTCCACCTGATGATATGGTCAGCACAAAGTTTTATTTTATGTTGATAAAAATTTACACGAGCTTTTGTGTGTGTGTGTGTGTGTGTGTGTGTGTGTGTGTGCTTGTGTGCGCGCGCGCATCTTTGTGTATGTATGCGTGTGTGCGTGCACGCGCGCGTGTGTGTGTGATTGTGTGTGTATATACGTGTACGAGCGCTTGCCCGCGACCCACCCAGTTTGTAGATCTATGTGAATGCATGAATGCACTCGCGTTTGCTAGCGTGAGTAGCCTACACACCTCTTCATGCTATGTCTGTCACGTACATACACGATGCTTGGCAAACCGTCCCACTTGCCTCAACTCAAACGGACAACCATCATACTCTCGTACAGACGGGCGCAACAGTCGAGTGGTTAAAGCGTTGGACTTTCAATCTGAGGGTCCCGGGTTCAAATCTCGGTGACGGCGCCTGGTGGGTAAAGGGTGGAGATTTTTCCGATCTCCCAGGTCAACATATGTGCAGACCTGCCAGTGCCTGAACCCCCTTCGTGTGTATACGCAAGCGGAAGATCAAACACGCACGTTAAAAGATCGTGAAATCCATGTCAGTGTTCGGTGGGTTATAGAAACAAGAACAAACCCAGCATGCAAATCCCCGAAAACAGAGTATGGCTGCCTATATGGCGGGGTAAATAAACAAAACGGTCATACACGTAAAATGTTAAATGTTTGTCTGAGTCTGTCTGTGTGCGTTCCTGAAATCCGAGTAAATGACACAGGAAACGAATGATGAGCGCCCGACAGCAGCCGTCAGTCGGCTGTACCTAGGTAAGGCATGCAGCCTGTTGTGTAAATGACTCCGTGTTTGTAAAGCGCTTAGAGCTTGGTCTCCGACCGAGGATAGGCGCTATGTAAGTACCCATTTCAATCAATCAATCAATCAAGAGAAGAAGAAGAAAGAAGAAGAAAAAGGTGTTTTATTTCCATGGCAACGAGGGCTGGCTTGGTAGCATGCATTAATTTTCATTGGCGAGCATTGTACAAGTGGGAAGACTGTATCCGTTAAACACACACACACGCACGCGTACACAAGGATTAGATAGAAATGAATAAACACAAATAAATAAATTCTATTATATAAAATAAAAAAATAAAAATAAAATAAAATATAATAAAAATGAACAGAATGAAATGACAAAAGCGCATGTAAATGAACAAAATAAATCAAATACAACAAATAGATTGAATGAAATGATAGAAGTGTTTGTAGACAAACGTAATGGGTAACCAAATAAACGGTAAATCCTGTGCATTGCACAGTACCAAAGCAATAATGAGCAAATCACGAAAAAAAAAAGAAAAAAAAAGAAGAAAAAAAAAAAGAAGAAAAATGAATTAACATGAATAAATAAATCAACTGATTAATCATTTAGTCACCTGAAAACGTTTCTCACACTAACATCAGAAATGTTAATGTACCCCCCCCCCCCCCCCAAAAAAAAAAAAAAAAATTCTTTGTTTAAACTCTTCCGTTATCCGCACATCTGTAATCTTATTTTGTGTGTGTGTGTGTGTGTGTGTGTGTGTGTGTCCCACGCACCACTGTTGCGATACTGTGTCCTCTTACTGTCTGTCTACAATATTTTATGTTTGTGCTTAAAAAAAAAGAATATATATATATATATATATTCGGACAGAAAAAAGTAGCACACATTCTTCTGGAAACAAAATTCTTGTCAAAGATACCGTGTTTCAAAATTTTGTCATACCTTCACACCAACTTATCTACGATAAAATTAAAAAAGAAGAATAAATTTTCTGTTAAAAAATATAAGCGAAAAATGAACAATCCAACAAAGAAAACAAAGAACAGATAGATAAACAAACAAAACGATAAGGAAAAAAAAAGAAAAAGAAAAAAGAAATGGATAGATAAGTAAATAAACCCACACATAACTGCATACAAATCAAACATATTCAATGACCGAAAATCCTTTCACTTCATTTAAAAACCAAACCAAACAAAACAAATAAATACAGAACAGAAACAACACACAAAACAAAACAAAACGAATATATGAGAAGAGAGATTGTGGAAAACTCTGTAAGTTTCATAATATCGTTTTCTTTATAAAATCATATTGCTCAACAATTGAGGAAATAAATTAAAAAAAAAAAAAATCAGAAACTGCATTACAAAAAACCCTCTCATGACACAAAACCTTGACTCTGAAACAAAAACAAAATTCAGACCATTGCTGCAGTCTTACAATCAACATAATTACTTTTTTTTTCTTTTTTGCAATATATATATATTTTAAGGTGAAAATGGTCAATCATAGGTCACATAGCCTCTTTTGGCCATGGGGGAGGTGTATTTCATATCGACTGTGACTAGGAGTGATGGCCTAGAGGTAACGCGTCCGCCTAGGAAGCGAGAGAATCTGAGCGCGCTGGTTCGAATCCCACCGGCGGGTCGCCAGTATTTTCTTCCTCCCCCCCCCCCCACCCCCGAACTCCCTCCACTAGACCTTGAGTGGTGGTCTGGACGCTTAGTCATTCGGATAGGACGATAAACCGAGGTCCCTTTGTGTGCAGCATGCATCTAGCACACGTAAAAGATCCCACGGCAACAAAAGGGTTGTCATTGGCGAATTTCTGTAGAAATAAAACCCACTTCGATAGGAAAATAAATAAAACTACAGGCAAGGAAAAAAAAATACTTAGGACGCCCTCTCCCTTCGGGGGAGAACAGCCCGAATTCCACACAGAGAAATCTGTTGTGATATTTAAAAAAAAAAAAAAAAAAAAAGAAAAAAAAAAAAAGAGTAACACGAGTAATACAAACAAAGAGTGGGAGCTAAGTTAACTCTTTACTTCCGCTGTTTCAACCTTCCCCCGATCGAAGTCTGAGGGGAGAGGAGAGGGGGGGGGTAGGCAAGGGTTAACAACTCACAACTAGCTTCAGTGAGAAAAGCGGGATGAGTGAGAGAAAATGAGAGCAAAGTGCCTTTCCCCCCACATGGGGACACACGACACAGTGCTGGAACGGGTGTGGGGGTGGGGGTGGCTGGGTGTGGGGGTGGGAGGACTCGAACCCTCATCACTCGACCACCAGCGAACACTGGATCAGAAATCCTTCACCTTCACCTATCCCGTAGTCTTGTGGACCGTTGGGGCGCCA
>NC_134891.1:28130384-28135384 GCF_041734735.1 Babylonia areolata
GAAATATACAGATTAAAAATTGCACCTTTTCGTGACGCAAATCGTTGATTTCACGTCGAACATAAACAAGACTTGCCTGAGAAAGTCATGGGGGGGATAATTATATTTGAACTTATTACATATGAACATTACCCCCCCCCCTCTCCCACAGGAGTCAACAAACATGATACAAACGCCGTATCCAGATGGCGCTCCGCTGACAAAGGAAGGAATCGAATATCTAACGATGAGATGTAGGCCTTGCACGAGAGGTAAGATGCCATTGATGCTGATTTGATTGCACCGAACAATTTTCCAGAAGTAGGGGCCAGCTAGCTTGTGTGTGTGTGTGTGTGTGTGTGTGTGTGTGTGTGTGTGTGTGTGTGTGTGTGTGTGTGTGTGTGTGTGTGTGTGTGTGTGTGTGCCATTTTCGGTCACTTCTGGACAAATGGAAACACGTTATCCATGGGGATACACAGACTGTTTACCTGCTGTGACAAAGAGAGAGAGAGAGAAAAAAAAGTCGTTTATAATTTTCATTGTCAGAACAATCAAAAACTCAACAAACACTGTGTTCTGTGATTTTTCAATCCCTATCGTGAGCGAATATGAACCAAAAAAAAAGGTAATTTATTGTTTTCATTGCCATAACTATTCAAAACAACAACAACCCATAGGACACTGTGTATGGAGATGTTTTCAATCTCCGACGTGGGCGAATTTGAAAAAAAAAAGAGTCTTTTATAATTTTCATTGCCATAGCTATTAACAATACAAGACACTGTACTTTGAGATGCCGTCAGTTCCTGACGTGGACGGATTTGTAAAAAGAAAAAGAAAGGAAAAAAAGAGAAAAAAAACCCATCAATGTTCCAGTAACATTTCCGAATCGCCACAGCATTTTGCAGGTGCTTACAAATGCATGTTACGTTATGCACGTGCATAATAATGTGCGCATCATCGCGTGCATCCACTCTTGCCCAGCACAGACAGCTGTCTCATGCATGGAGCAAGGTGACCCAAAAGTGAAGGAATCGTTCTTTTCATAAACAGTGGAAATCGTTTCTGTCCGTGTTCATGTTTACAGGTCCCATCGCCTTATCACGGACACCGGGGCAGTGGTTTCATCTCCACCGTGTCTGAGACTCGGCACAGGAAATCGGGTTCCAACCCTCTCCTTCCGTAGTCCTTTTAAAACCTTCGCATACCAAAAGTCCGTTACCCATTCACAGCTGAATGGAGAGAGGGCACAGCCCTTCTCTCTGAACACAACACCATGCCAAAACAGGGCTTTGAACCCTGACCACTGGTGAACACTGGATCACAAGTCCATCACCTGATTCTGCCTCGGTTTTCCTGTGCGTTGTCTATCATTAAAGGTGTAGATTGGAAAAAACAAAACAAAAACCCCCCCAAAAAACAATGACATCTCAAAATGTTTCCTTTAATTCACACAATAAGATTTTTTATTCTTGACACACCGTGAACACAGGTGTATTGAAAAGACAACGTGAATTCAAAACACATTTCACATTCATGAGCTATGCAACGTCTGACAAGCAGAAAAGACATTCATTATATCATTCACTCAAAAGTATACAAAAGTAACATCATACGACATTTGTGACTTATCTTCTGAGGCGAACGTTTCGTCTCACAGGTCGTAGACTAGTGATAGGTAACGCAACGAACACCCATGGAGGTGTACGTACGACCAATAAAATGACAGATTAGCACGAACTAGAAATGTATTGGACTATTGAATGTACAGTGCAGGAAAGATTGTGAGCAGTAATAACAAACAAAGAACAAGAACCAAAACACAAAACAAAACAAAACTATGATTGCATTGTCTGCTTTTGTGGGGTGGTACATGAGCAACATCTCCGAGTGGAGAAAAAAGTGAGTGGAAAAACTAATGCAACTTCGTCATTGACCAGTCATATATGTTAATTAATCAATTAATAATGGAAACCCTATAAGCCAGTGGTTTGGAGGCAAACACAACCGCGTCAAAAATACACGAAGATTAAAAAAAAAAATAAAAAAAAAAAAGGTTTCAACCTGAACAGGAGGGACTATACAATCACAGCTCTAAGAGTTTTGACACAGCCATTCTAACGCTAGGACTGGAGCCACCTATTCCTGAAGTGACAAGTTACCTCAGAGACAAGGTGCAACAACAATAACAACAACAATAATAATAATAATAATAATAATAATAACAATAAATATTTCTCATAGACACAGATAACAAAATCTACAGATAATTAACCACCAATCAGGGCTAGGCACATCACGCACAAGAGGAATGGTAGAATATATAGGCACACGGTTACACTGATGAGGTGAAGGGCCCACAGAAACGGTCCCCCAGTCAAATTGAGGTCCCCCAGTCAATTCAGTTCTCTTCCAAATGATCACACGTTGTTGCTTTTTTTTCCTTCTTTCTTCTTTTCTTTTCTCTTTCTTTGATAACCCGGGGACCAAGTCTGCGACGGCAACGTTCTGTGTGATTTTTTTGGGTCAGAGTCTGACTGCACTGAGCAACTGGCTCTGACCTTACCATTGTTATTATCCATAAACTGTTCTCCTGTGTCCATTGTTCGATGTTTCTGGTTTTTGTGAATGACCTCTTTTTGTTTCGGTTTAATTAAAAAACAAAATCTTCCTTTTGACAACTTTTGATGAATATTTTCTGAAAAATCTTTATCTGTACCCCCCTCACCCCCCCCCCTTTTTTTTTCTTTCTAAATTACGTGTGTATGCCTGTCAAAAGGTATGTAAGTATGTATGTGTGTGTGTGTGTGTGTGTGTGTGTGTGTGTGTGTGTGTGTGTGTGTGTGTATGTGTGTCTGTGTGCACACGCAAAACAACGTGAATCTGACATCAAATAGATGACGACAGATGGAGTAGGTGTTTGTTTGAATTATATGGAAAACACAAAAATCCCCTCCTTTATTCATCAATTTTGCAACTATCATCGCAACCTCCAGGCGGCTTTGATAATCAACCTGGATTCGCAACTGATTAACACAGACCAAAGTTCGAATGTCAGCCCACTCACACGTTCATGGGCAGCTGGAGCTGAATGGGCAGCTGTCCGGGACTTCCAAGGGTTCATCAGCTGCGTGTTTTCTTCAACAACAGCTTGTCCTGATTTTCCGAGAATGAATTCATAATTCAGTTCAGCTCATAACATCAGTGAAGAGAGGGAGTGAGGGGTGGGGGGGGGGGGGGGGGTTAGGACGAAGATCACACTTCATAAATACTGTTTGAAAGAAGGGAAAGAAAAAAAATCCCCCCCCCCCCGAGCCCCCCACCCCACCCCCCGCCCCTCCCTCCCAAACCATTACTCACATAAATAGTCTGCCACCTCATGTTTGCGAGAGAGGGAGTGGTGGTGGTGGTGGTGGTGGTGGTGGGAAAAGGAGGCTGAGGAGGGTGGGGGTGGGGTGGGTTATTGGGTCGGGGGGGTGGGGGTGGGTGGGTCTTAATTCTGTTGTTGCTGTCATTGATTTTGTCCACCCCCCCACCCCCACACCTCCCCACATCTTCCCCCGAGCAGGGGGTGTGGTGGAGGTTGGGGGAACGGGGGGGGAGGGGGTGGCGAGGGAGAGGTTACAAAAAATCCGTCATCAACGTTCTGTGTACTTTTGATGTTGTAGTCGTTGTCGTCGTCGTTGTTGTTTGTTTGTTGTTGTTGTTGTAGAAACACCCCCCCCCCCCCACCCCCACCCCACCTACTCCGCCCAACCTTGGATGCTTCGGACTGACGTAACCCGACGTGTGACGTGACATAACGTCACCCAGACCCAGAACCATACCCCATCCCACACACCACCACCACCACCACCACCCTTCAACCCCCCCACCCCCCTTTTTGTTTTGGTGACGTGTATGGCACGTGACTAGGCAAAAAAAAAAAAAAAAAAAGGGGGGGGGGAGAGGAGGGGGGGCAGGAAGTGACGTCATCACACGGCCGTCTCGCTGAACTGCCAGACCTGTGCGGGGACGATGACGTCCGTGTGGACCATCAGCGGGTGCGTGGCGCGGTCCGCGGACATGGAGCGCCATCTGATGTCACGCCCGTCACCCCGACCTTGTCGGGAGTCTCGTGCCTGGGCGGTGTCCTGTCGTCTGCCGAGTCCTCTGCCGCGAGAGTCCTGTGTGGTGGGGGGGGGGGGGGGGGGGGGGGGGTGGGGGGGTGGTGGGGGTGGTGGTGGGGTGGATGTGGGTGTGTGGGTGTGGGATGGGGTTCGGGAAGAGAAGAAAGAAAGAAAGAAAGAAAAAGAATAAACAGTTTTGCATGATGTGTTAAGACATGGTTGTATCACGATATCAATAGGTTTGTAAAAAAAAAGAAAAAGAAAAAAAAGATTGCTATCACACACACACACACACACACACACGCGCGCGCGCGCGCACACACAAACACACACACATTCACACACACACACACACACACACTCACACACACACACACACACACACACACACAACACGCGCACCCTCTATCACCCATAACTCATCCTCGCCCCCACACATGAATCCGACACGCTGACCCTCACACCCCAAATAACACAGCACCACAAACAGCACAGAGAACACCACGATTCCTTCAAACACACACACACACACACACACACACACACACACACATACATGTGCAGACACACACGCGCAGACACACACACACAAGTGCACACAAACATGCGCGCGCGCGCACACACACACACACACATGCAGACACACACACACACACACACACGCACGCACACACACGCACGCACACACACAGAATATGACAGTCGTACAAGACTATGACCATCAGAACAGCTGAGGAGCCAACTGATAGTAAAGAGTGGTAACTCTCTCCATTCACAAGGTACACAACTTCCAAGTCAGTGCTGCTTACGCTACCGATTCAGCTAGCACACAGGTACTTTTATAAAAGTTACATTGGAACAAACCCAGACACTTCCTCAAAAAACAGGAAGCGTCGGGCCTGTCCTTATACC
>NC_134891.1:28137884-28145384 GCF_041734735.1 Babylonia areolata
CCGCGACAGAAGCCAGTCGTGCTCCTCCTCCGCCCCTCGCCGCACCTCCCCCGGGTCCACGCCCTGAACGTGCAACAACTGCGCGCGCTGACCTTGACCTTGACCCGCACCTCCGCCGCTACTACTACCACTACCACCACTCACCCCTTCTCCTCCTCCTCCTCCTTGCTTCTTCCCCCCTCCCCGTTCGGGCCAGGACAGGAAGCCAGCTTTCTCTGGGGGGCTCTCCTCGAAAAACTTCTTCCGGGCGGTTCTGGGCGAAACGCCTCCGATGAGTCTTCGCGGGAGGCTGTAGCTTCCTCTCCCCTCGCCGGGCAGGGGCGCAGAAGGCTCGGGCTGGGTAGGGGTGGTCGTGGCGGAGGCGGAGGTCTGTCTAACCGTGGGCTTGCTCATCCAGGTGGGCTGGGAGTCCACCGACAAGCTCTTGGTCAGCGTCCGGGGCCTCGTCGCAGCAGCCGGAGCTTTGGACACGTCGGTGGACGACGACAGGGAGGTGGTGGTGGTCGTGGTGGTGGTGGTGGTGGCAGAGGCTGAACGTGTGGAGGAAAACAGCATCTGCTTCTTCTCCTGCAAGGAGGAGGAGGAGGAGGGGGTGGGGGTGAGGTAGGAGTGGTGGTGGGAGCTGGCAGGTCCGCGGAGCGGCGGCGTCGTAGTGGTGGTGGTCTCCTTCTTCCCTGGGCGGTGAGGAGACCCCGTGGTGGTGGTGGTGGTGGTGGTGAGAGCCGAAGAAGACGTCTCCAGGAGAGTTCTGGAGGTTGGCGAAAGGTCTGTCACGTGGTGGTGGTGGTGAACGTCCGGGGACGTGGCACGTGACCCCTGGGCGCTGCGCGTGCCGGAAGTGTAGGAAGGAGTCTTGCTGAGGGCCTGCGAGGGAGCCAGGGGGCGGAGGAGGGAGGAGGGAAGTGTGACGTCACTGGCTGGGGACGAGGCCCCTTCTTCCAATGACGAACTTCGCTGTGCTGTGTGGTGCAGGCCCGAGCTTTCCGTCACGACTGCAGTGACGTCAAGCACGGGGAAAATGTCGTCACCCTCCTGACGTAGATCGTTGAGTTCCTCGCGTAGTAGTTCCAACTCAGAGCTCGAAAGACTCCTGTGGGGGGAAGGCATTGCATGGAAGATGTTAATCTTTGCTTCATTGATACAAATTCAAAAGATGTCAACGTTTTGTTTTTTGCAGTGGATACCTGATGAGATATACAGTTAATGTTTATGGCTTGAAAATCTATTTTACCTGGAGCTGCTTCATAAAAGATATGTGACAAAAAAAGTAGACATTAATGAAAATCACGGAGTTGACCAACAGATGTACATGTTCTGGCTTTTGTGTAATATCACTGGCCTTTATATTCTGGTTGTATACTACTACTACTACTACTACATGAAATCAAAGAAGGTATAGGCCTACTGACCGAACTTTCAGGTAGGTATTTACTGAATTCGACTAATTCAAGATTCAAACACTCGACTGTTGGCCGCCGTTCTTTCTCTGTCTCTGGACCTTGCAGTTGGAATGAACTTCTTCTTTCGCTTCGTCAAGTTTCCACACTCAGCTCTTTCAAGTCTGGCCTTAAAACCCAACTCTTCCCAAAATATCCTCCCTTTCCTGCCTCTTCCTTGTCTTCAGTTTCTCCAGTTTTAGAGTTATGCATGCGTGTGAATGACTGGTGCGAAACGCTTTGATTTGTCTATCCACAAGATTCGGCGCTATATAAATATTATTATTATTATCATTATTATTAAGTGTACCATAAAATAAGGCAACATAAAGGTAGAAAAATGATGATGTCTTTAGTAACCTAGCCGAATATTTGCACAACTTCTATGGGTTGAAAAATGATCATGTCTTATATATTCATGCACTAAATAATCAGATGATTAAATGACTTGTTGAACAATACCTTCGAATCCGGCCGCTGCCATTGCTCCCAGTTTTGGTGAGCTGGTCAGCTGCTGAGCTGATTTGTACCAAAGCCTGAAACAGACAGGTCATTCTTGTTTGTTTGACATGCAGAAAGTTGAGAGAGACAGAGACAGAGACAGAGACTCGGAAGATTTATTCACTCAAGAGCCACAGCCCCATATGAACAAGCGACGATAACAAAAAGTTGGAAAGGTCACCATAACTGTTGTTAGAATCTGTTCAAAGCTATTTCAAATATTTCCACTAGCTAACTTTAAGAAACCCAGGCAATAGCGTCGCTCAGAACTTAGAAGTTCTATACAGATACCTTACCAGTTTGCGAATAATACCATTATCATTAGGTTATCCGCATGACAGACAGCAGGATCCCGAAGATGCTCTTGTATGGCCAGCAGAAAGAAGGTCACCGCAAACTTAGAAGACCCTGCAAGCGCTTCAAGGACACCTTGAAGACAAACCTCAAAACCTGTGACATAGACATCACTTCCTGGGAAACTGATGCCCTTGACCGATCTCGCTGGAGAATGCTGTGCTCTAGTGGCATAAAGACGTTTGAAAACAAGAGAACGCTGCCCATTAAGGAGAAGCGTGAGCGAAGGAAGCAGGGCTCAACTTCTTGAGACGTTTTCCCTTGCAACACCTGTGGGAAGTGCTGCGCATCCAGAATCGGCCTCTTCTCCCATATGAGGACACACACCGACAGATAAGCCTGCCTGCCTACTCATCCGTCAGTCCGACGGGAGACCCCATCAGTAGGTTATACATACCATCAATGACTACATTCTAAACAAACATGGCTGTCCATGATCCCTCCGCTTTGGAACAAGTTTCAATCGCAGATCATCAGCGCAAGACACTTCCATACTAAATGAACTTCCATCTTCAGATGTTTTCCAGCACAAAGCACACAACCTCACTGAATATTACGACATGAAATCTAAGTACTGTGCATTTTTGTAGCGGCGGTACCTGTGCATAATTATTGAGGTGTCAGCCCACACCACAAAAGATAATTCTTCACTGAGTGTGCAGAAGCATATGCTCTGCACGACAATATGTCCGTATATCAATAATATAACACACACACACACACACACACACACACACACACACACTAACATATACATACATACAAAAATACAAACATATATATATATATATCTACACACACACACACACACACACACACACACACACACACAGATCACAGTTACGGCCCCAATGGTTTAAAACACACATGCAGTCCTTTATTATAAGCCGCTGAGTAAAATTAACTAAGAACAGAAAAACACAATGGATAAAAAAATTCGAATTATTTACAGTCAGAAAATCATGTAGGGTATGCTGCTGTTGGCCTTAGATTAGAAAATAAAAAGAAGAGATCGAAGATATTAGGAACACTTCACAAAATGTTGGAAAGAAATTCCCCACCACACACATTTTCACCCATCTCTACAAGCACAAACACTTGCGCGCGCGCACACACACACACACACACACACACACACACACACACAATACTTACAGACACAGATTCCTAATCGATATATGTCGTCCAAATGCAAAGCCTTGTGAATTGATCCTTCTAACAGAAATACAGCCAAGGCTGGCGAAATTTGTTCATGAATGTTTCTCTTCTTAATATGCTCATGTTTATGTTTCATTGTGTCTTATAAACTTTAAGGTTTTATGACAATAAAAAGTATTCTATTCTATTCTATTCACACACACACACACACACACACACACACACACACACACACACACTGCTCAGTCACATGCATGTAACCTTCCCCATTTTCTCCCTCAAACTGCTCCCCAACTCACGTTCATGGAGATGGTCCAGCGAACTGCTCTTACCTCTTTGATGTATTTGAGCAGGTCCTGAAAAAGGAAATGGAGAAAAACTTATTCATACATATAAATATGATGGCGTCAGAAATAGTAGGAGAATAAAGAAACACACACACACACACACACACACACACACAGAGGATGGCAA
This sequence comes from Babylonia areolata, assembly GCF_041734735.1. Lineage (NCBI taxonomy): Eukaryota > Metazoa > Mollusca > Gastropoda > Neogastropoda > Buccinidae > Babylonia > Babylonia areolata. Next base: position 28,141,808 of record NC_134891.1, read on the forward strand.
GCTGTAGAAAGCAGGCAATGATGATGATGATGATGATGTCAGATGACAGAACACGATACAATGCAATACAATACAACGCAATGCAACACAATACAATAGAACATGATACAATACAATGCAATGCAATGCAACGCAATACAATAGAACACGACACAATGCAATACAATACAATAGAACATGATACAATACAATACAACGCAATGCAACACAATACAATAGAACATGATACAATACAATACAATGCAATGCAATGCAACGCAATACAATAGAACACGATACAATACAATACAATACAATGCAACGCAACACAATACCATAGAACACGATACAATGCAATACAATACAATGCAATGCAACACAATAGAACATGATACAAAAAAATACAATGCAACGCAACGCAACGCAACACAATACAATAAAACATGATACAATACAATGCAATACAATACACCTTTTATCAGGTGACCACACGGGGAATTTGTTTCTATATCTGCTCCATAAACATCCATCGATCAAGAATCACACAAACGCAAGGAGAAGACTATACAGGCGCAAAACATTTTCTCTCAAAAGATTTAAAAAAAAAAAAAATCATCAGCATAAAGCAAGAAATGGCCAATATAAAAAAACAACAACAAAACATCAGCATACAGCAAGAAAATCAAAGAACCACACAAACGCAAGGAGAAGTCTATACAGGCGCAAAACACTTTCTCTCAAAAGATTATAAAAAAAAAATCATCAGCATAAAGCAAGAAATGGCCGATATATATATATATAAACCTATCAGCACACAGCAAGAAAATCGTCAGACTTGATACTTACACGATCGAAGTCGCTGAGGCCAGTAGACACGGTGACCTGCGGTTTCTCTTCTTCTGTTGCCAACGTGGATCCCAGCTCACGGAGACGAACCAGCTGATGACATGAGAAAGTTCATGAATACGAAATTATAAAAGAAAAAGAAAAGAAAGAAAGAAAGAAAGAAAGAAAGAAAATCAGCGTCGAACGTGAAACTGACTTACATTGTAATGTTAGAATTCTCAGCATTTTTAGAATGCTTTATGAGATTAATTTGGGCTAGAATTTGATTATAGTGGAGAGTGTCTTGCCCAAGTACATCCCCACTCTCGGCCAGAAGGGTTTTAGGACAGTCGGCGTTGTGATGGTTCCCAAAGGCCAACTAGCCCACAAGGCTGCAGCACTAAGAGCCAGTGCAATTTTAATAATAATAATAATAATAATAACGGATACTTATATATAGCACACTATCCAGAAATCTGCTCTAGGTGCTTTACAAAAACGCTTTTGATAACATAAAACATTATATCTATGTTACATACACACACCAAAATGTGACCACACACACACACACACACACACACACACACACACACACGCACGCACGCACGCACGCACACACACACACACACACTGCATACATACATTTTAACATACATGTGTATCTAACAGCTACCCTAACACATACACACACATAGGCAGGCACATACTTACATAAACACACGCACACACAATACACATTCATATACATGCATGTAGTTGTGGGCCTGCCACAACTGAACTTATTGCTGAGGGAAAAGGTGAGTTTTGAGACGAGATTTAAAAGATGCGAGGGAATCAGAATGACGGAGGTTATCAGGGAGCTTGTTCCACGTCTTTGGCGATTGAAAAGAAAACGATCTGTGTCCATAGGTCTTACTTCTGACGTGAGGTATCCTGAGAAGTCGAGTATCAGAGGAAGAACGGAGCTGGCGAGACGGGGTATAGATATGGATGAGTTCAGAAAGATACTTTGGGCCAGATCCGCTGACTGCAGAAAAGGTCAGAGTGGATAGCTTATAGTCTATTCGATCAGAAACAGGCAACCAGTGGAGAGACTGAAGGAGAGGAGAAACATGGTCAAATTTAGAAGCTCTGCAAATGAGTCTGGCAGCGTTATTCTGAATTCGTTGGAGTCTGTCTAACAGGTATTTGGGAAGGCCGGCCAAAAGAGAGTTGCAGTAATCCAATCTTGAGAGAACCAGAGAGCATACAAGTGTCTTGGTTGCATCGGTTGAGAGATAGTGGCGGATAGAGCTGATTCTACGCAGTTCCAAATAGGCAACTTTACAGATATTCGAAATGTGCTGTTGGAAGGAAAGAGACTGGTCCAGGATTACACCAAGACTGCGAACAGAGGGAGAAAGTGAAACAGGTGTGCTATTGATCAGAACAGAGTCAGGAAAGGAAGGATGTTGACGAAACTTCTTTGGACAGGTTATCATAAATTCAGTCTTATCATCATTTAATTGCAGCTTGTTGAGAGTCATCCAGTCCTTTAGGCCAGCAATGCACTCCTGTGTTTGAGTCACCAGTGCATCAAATTCAGCTATGGAAGCCGACTGATAAAGTTGTGTGTCATCAGCCTCCTAGTTTGAGAGTCATAGTCTTTCACAAAAAGACTAAGCTGTAAATGGTTTCCCACTGACTGGAGAAACCATTGATAATACAGCTCTCACTTTGCTGTTGGCCCAAATGTAAACTTATGTCAATCTGTGATTTTAGCCGAGTGTTGGGCACTATCAAAAGTACATCTCCACGTTTGTTTTTGTTTGTTTTGTTGTTGTTGTTGTTGTTGTTGTTGTTTTTTTCTCTCCTTTTTTTCTGACACTGCCAGTCACACACTACTGAGAAAATCTCACCCCAGTCAAGATGTCGTCCAGCGCGCGCGCGTCACGTGCTTGCTGCTGCCGCGTCTCCACGAGGCGTTTCGTCATTTCCGCCCGCTCTTTGCGCGCCTGCTGCACTTCTCTCTCCGCGTAGTCCTGAATCTCCATCACCCGTCTCTGGAGAGACCCCTGCCACTTGACGCGAGACTCCAGCTGGAGGGAGAAGACGTCATCAATGGCGTTGTTAATGACGTCAATTATTGTCCATCAGTCGTGAGTTTCGTTGGAGATATAATTTTTGGTCTTTTTTGGTGTGTGTGTGTGTGTGTGTGTGCGTTTGCGCGCGTGTGTGTACACACGCATAAACACACACACACACACACACACGCATACACAGTCCACCTTCGGATGAGTGTTGAAATATGTTTGTGCACAGATACAACCACAAGCTTCTACAAACACTTTTAACATTTAATTCTCTTGGGAGTACACTCCAGACGAATATAATACGATTCACAGACACACACACACACACTGACACACACACTGACACAGACACACACACACACACACACACACACACTGACACAGACACAGACAGACACACACACACTCACACACACACCGGCACACAGAGCTATAGAGTATAATCATATAGGCCAAATGGGAATAGGCAAATCGGGAAAACCAATGCCGTGATAGGCAAAATGGGTGATGGGCGAAAAGGGAACAGCAAAAATCAAGGATAGGCGAATCGAGATGACAAAACACCCAGCCACAAACCCTAACGTTACCCTAACCCACACACACCAAACATCACTCACACAGAGACACCACCACCACCACCTCACACCGCCACCATCCAAAACCCACCTCCGCCACCTGCTTTTCCCTCTCCCTCCTCTCCC
>NC_134891.1:28150384-28157884 GCF_041734735.1 Babylonia areolata
TCCTACTACCACCCCCTCCTCCTCCTCCTCCTCCCCCTCCTCCTCCTCCTACTACTACTACCCCTCCTCCCCCTCCTCCTCCTCCTACTACCACCCCCTCCTCCTCCTCCTCCTCCTACTACCACCCCTCCTCCTCCTCCTCCTCCCCCTCCTCCTCCTCCTACTACTACTACCCCTCCTCCCCTCCTCCTCCTCCTAATACCACCCCTCCTCCCCCGCCTCCTCCTCCGACTACCACCCCTCCTCCTACTCCTCCTCCCCCCCTCCCCCTCCTCCTCCTACTACCTCTCTACCCCTCCTCCCCCTCCTCCCCCTCCTCCTCCTCCTACTACTACCCCTCCTCCCCCCTCCTCCTCCTCCTCCTACTCCCCCTCCTCCTCCTCCTCCTCCTACTACCCACCCCTCCTCCACCTCCTCCTCCTCCTACTACTCCCCCTCCTCCTCCTCCACCCTCCTACTACTACCCCTCCTCCCCTCCTCCTCCTCCTACTACCACCCCTCCTCCTCCTCCTCCTAACTACTACCACCCCCTCCTCCCCCTCCTCCTCCTCCCTACTACCACCCCCCTCCTCCTCCTCCTCCTACTACTACCACCCCTCCTCCTCCTCCTCCTCCTACTACTACCCCTCCTCCTCCTCCTCCTACTACTACCACCCCTCCTCCCCCTCCTCCTCCTCCTACTACCACCCCTCCTCCCTCCTCCTCCTACTACTTACTACCCCTCCTCCTCCTCCTCCTCCTACTACTAACCCCTCCTCCTCCTCCTCCTCCTACTACTACCCCTCCTCCTCCTCCTCCTCCTACTACTACCCCTCCTCCTCCTCCTCCTCCTACTACTACTACCCCTCCTCCTCCTCCTACTACTACTCTTCATCCAACTCTTCTTCCTCCACCTACTGCCACACACACCTGGTTGATGGTTCCCTGGAGGGCAGCCTTGTTGATCTCCCACGCCGTCCTGTCAGTGGTGAACTTGTTGATGAGGTCCATACGGCTCCTCTCCTGGACACTCCATCCCCACCCCACCCCTACTACTACTACTACCACTACCATACACACCTGGTTGATGGTTCCCTGGAGGGCGGCCTTGTTGATTTCCCACGCCGTCCTGTCAGTGGCGAACTTGTTGATGAGGTCCATACGGCTCCTTTCCTAGACGTTCCATCCCCACCCCCACCCCTACTACTACTACTACTACTACTACTACTACTACTACCACTACCATACACACCTGGTTGATGGTTCCTTGGAGGGCAGCCTTGTTGATCTCCCACGCCGTCCTGTCAGTGGTGAACTTGTTGATGAGGTCCATACGGCTCCTCTCCTGGACACTCCACCCCCATCCCCACTACTACTACTACAACTACAACTACAACTACTACTACTACTACTACTGCCACACACACCTGGTTGATGGTTCCCTGGAGGGCGGCCTTGTTGATCTCCCACGCCGTCCTGTCAGTGGTGAACTTGTTGATGAGGTCCATACGGCTCCTCTCCTGGACACTCAGCTCCTCCCTCAGCTGGTTCGTCCTCTGCTGCATCTCCTTCACCAGGCACCTCATCTCGCTCAGCTGAGACAACATCATCAGCATCGTCATCGTCATTATCATCGTTGTCATTATCATCATCATCATTAACAGCAGCAGAATCATCGTCGTCGTCATCATCATCATAATCATGTGTACATAACTACATGCATGTATATGAATGTGTATTGTGTGTGCGTGTGTTTATGTAAGTTTGTGCCTGCCTATGTGTGCGTATGTGTTAGGGTAGCTGTTAGATACACATGTATGTTAAAATGTATGTATGTATGCAGCGTGTGTGTGTGTGTGTGTGTGTGTGTGTGTGTGTGTGTGTGTGTGTGTGTGTGGTCACATTTTGGTGTGTGTATGTAACATAGATATGATGTATTATGTTAACAAAAGCGTTTTTGTAAAGCACCTAGAGCAGATTTCTGGATAGTGTGCTATATAAGTATCCATCATTATTATTATTATTATTATTATTAATCATTATCAGCAGCAGAATCATCGTCGTCGTCATCATCATAATCATTATCATTATCAGCAGCAACAGCAGCAACGACATCATCACCATCATCATAATTGTCTTCGTAGTCATCGTCATCCTCCTTCTTCTCCTCCTCCTCATCAGCATCGCCATCGTCATCATCATTGACGTCGTCGTCATCGTCGTTGTGTTTCTCGTCATCATCATCATCATCATCATTTGTCATGGTTGTCGTCATCGTCGTCATGGGCATCATCATCATCATCGTAGTAGTCGTCCTCGTCAACGTCGTCATCATCATCATTTTCATCATTGTCGTCGTCGTCATCGTCATCGTCAACGTCGTCGTCATCATCATCATGATCATTGTCGTCGTCGTCATCACAGTCATTGTCATTATCGCCATCATCAAGAATCGGAATCGAAATCACCATCACTTTCTTATTATCTCAGATTGAGAAATTGAAAGAGTGGTGAAGTCTGTGACACTTACTGATTACGACCAGAACAGCAGAAAATTGCACACGACATAAAACACATGGCACAGCCAAAGCAATTACAATGTGTGTGTGTGTGTGTGTGTGTGTGTGTGTGTGTGTGTGTGTGTGTGTGTGTGTGTGTGTGTGTGTGTGTGTGTTGCATATTTCGTTTGACAACGCTGGGCTGAAGTTGTCATTGAACATGATGTACATGTACATGTGCGGAGGCCAAATCAACCCAGGCGTTGGACTTCCGAACCACTGAGAAGAGCCCTGTGCCCCGTTTAGGCCTGGTGTTTTGCCCTTGGGGAAAATCACAGTTAGAAAGGGCAGACAAGCACGAGGGATGGAGGAGGCTGACTGCCAAATGTGTGGTGCCCCTCCCCCCCCCCCCTCCCCCGCTTCCCCCCCCCCCCCATCACCCCCACGGTCTACAAGACCAAAGGAACAGAGAAGACTGACTCTGTTAACCCAGGTATAACGCTGTGTGAGACAGTTAAAAGCACAGACAACCGCAAGGGTTGCTTACCAAATGTGTGGTGCCACTCATTGACCTAAAAATACATGGATAGCGCATGCCTTCTTTGAGCCCCTTTGCTAACTGAAGCCAGCGGAAGTGTTCAATCAGGCATTTTGCTTCTCGTGTCAGTACAGCGTGAAGCGGTGACTTCATATGTGTAGCCGAGCGCTCAGCTGGCTTCACGGCAAGATTTCACTTGCTCGCGGCGTTAGTTACGCTGACATTCCTGTGTGTGTCTCCACTGCAAGTTTGCGTCACGTGTCACTGCACTGTTTTCCTGTAATAACTTTGCTAGATAAACCATTCGCAGATTTCTGTCAAGACACAACATTTGGCATGTCGTGGAGGCAAGCATAACACGATTTCATCGAATATACACTGTCACAGTTCAGAAACTACCACCAGTTAGCAGACGACTTGTCAACGGACTGATGGCCGGATACGACAAACAATATGGCGTCCAGCTGGCTTCAGCTTTCCTGGCCAATGAGCTATCCGTGTATTTTCAGAGCAGTGGGTGCCACCCCACGGTGTAGGAGACCAGGGAACAGATAAGACTGACTCTAGACAAGCCACCAACCTCTTTGATCTGCTTGTCCAGCTTGGCCTTCTCGTCCTCCCAGCGGAGCTGATCCTGGGTGTAGGCGTCCCTCATGAGGGCCAGGGCCTTCTGCACGCCCTCCATCACCTCCCGGTCAGAGGCCTTCTCCCTCTGCATCTTCTCCATCGTCGTCATCATCTTGCTGCACGAGTAGAGTCACGTGGGGTCTTTTAAACTAACTCGGTTTAAAAGCAACGCTTCAGCAACAGTAGAAGTAGTAGCAATGGTAGCAGCAGCAGTAGTACTAGTAGTAGTAGTAGAAGTAGCAGCAGCAGCAACAGCAGTAGCAGTAGTAGCAATAGCAGCAGCAGTAGTGATATCAACAGAAGTAGTGATGGGAGTGGTTAAAGCGTTGGACTTTCAATCTGAAGGTCCCGCGTTCGAATCTCGGTAACGGCGCCTGGTGGTTTAAAGGTGGAGATTTTTCCGATCTCCCACGTCAGCATAATTTTATGTATAGACCTGCTAGTGCCTGAACCCCCTTCGTGTATATACGCAAGCAGCAGAAGATCAAATACACACGTTAAAGATCCTGTAATCCATGTCAGCGTTCGGTGGGTTATGGAAACAAGAACATACCCTGTATGCACATCCCCGAAAACGGAGTATGGCGGCCTACATAGCGGGGTAAAAACTGTCATGCACGTAAAAGCCCACACGTGTACATACGAGTGAACGTGGGAGTTGCAGCCCACGAACAAAGAAGAATAACAGTAGAAGTAGTTGTGGTAGTAACAGCAGCTACAACAGCATCAGCAGGTATTGTAGTAGTAGTAGTAGTAGTAGTAACAGCAACAGCAGCAGCAGTAGGCGTCACTGCGTTCGGGCAAATCCATTTACGTTACACTACATCTGCTTGGCAGATAGACTATACCTGCTGCTGCTGTTGTAGCTGCTGTTACTATCGTAACTACTTCTGCTAATATTACTACTACCTTTCCACCACCACCTTTATCCTCTTCGATCTCACCTGTGTTCCAGAGTCATCTGCCAATATTACTACTACCTTTCCACCACCACCTTTATCCTCTTCGATCTCACCTGAGTCATCTGCTAATATTACTACTACCTTTCCACCACCACCTTTATCCTCTTCGATCTCACCTGAGTCATCTGCTAATATTACTACTACCTTTCCACCACCACCTTTATCCTCTTCGATCTCACCAGAGTCATCTGCTAATATTACTACTACCTTTCCACCACCACCTTTATCCTCTTCGATCTCACCTGTGTTCCAGAGTCATCTGCTAATATTACTACTACCTTTCCACCACCACCTTTATCCTCTTCGATCTCACCTGTGATCCAGAGTCATCTGCTAATATTACTACTACCTTTCCACCACCACCTTTATCCTCTTCGATCTCACCTGTGTTCCAGAGTCATCTGCCAATATTACTACTACCTTTCCACCACCTTTATCCTCTTCGATCTCACCTGAGTCATCTGCTAATATTACTACTACCTTTCCACCACCACCTTTATCCTCTTCGATCTCACCTGAGTCATCTGCTAATATTACTACTACCTTTCCACCACCACCTTTATCCTCTTCGATCTCACCTGAGTCATCTGCTAATATTACTACTACCTTTCCACCACCTTTATCCTCTTCGATCTCACCTGTGTTCCAGAGTCATCTGCTAATATTACTACTACCTTTCCACCACCACCTTTATCCTCTTCGATCTCACCTGAGTCATCTGCTAATATTACTACTACCTTTCCACCACCACCTTTATCCTCTTCGATCTCACCTGTGTTCCAGAGTCATCTTCTCCACACGGGTCTCGTAGCGCACCTTCATGGCCTGGTGCTCGGCACGGAGAAGTCGCTGCTCCTGCTGAAGTCGGTACGCCCTCTCCGCCTGACAGGTTGACGTGAACACAGTGAGTAGATAGATGGATAGATAGATAGATAGATAGATAGATAGATAGATAGATAGATAGATGATATATGGATGGGGGAGATAGACAGACATAGATAGATAGAGAGATAGGTAGATTGACTGATAGATAGATAGATAGATAGATAGATAGATAATATGTGGATGGGGGAGATAGACAGATAGATAGATAGAGAGAGAGAGAAGGAAAGAGATAGGGATGGTACGAGACAGACAGACAGACAGACAGATAGATAGAGAGATAGATAGCTAGACAGATAGATAGAGATGACATGTGGATGGGAAAGTGACAGGTAGATATATAGAGAGAGACACACACACAGAGAAGGATAGAGATAGATAGATATGTGGATGGTAGGAGACAGATAGACAGACAGACAGACAGACAGACAGATAGATAGATAGATAGATAGATAGATAGACGTAATGAATTGCTAGCTGGATAGATGGAAAGATAACAAGACAGACAGACAGATGGATGAATGGATGGATGGATGGATAGATAGATAGATAGATAGATAGATAGATAGATAGATAGATAGATAGATAGATAGATAGATAGATAGATAGATAGATAGATAGACAGATAGGTGAATGAATGATTGAATAAATAAATGAATGTATGAATGAATTAAAAAAAAAAAGAATAACAACAATATACGCGTTTGAAAGTAAATCGAATCTCCCTCTCCTCCCCTCTCACACCTCGCACATCCTCCACCCCCCACCCCAACACACACACACACAAATCTGAACGACGAGTTCCAGTAAATAAATTCACATTCACCAGTTATCAGTCCCCTTACCCAAGTCTTTTCGTAAGTGTAATGGAAATAAAACCGCAACAACGACAAAACCACCATGTACCACCACCACCACCACCAACAACAACAATAACAACGACTAACAACACGAACAACAACAAATCTTCAGGAAAATCCGTTAAAAAAAATAAAATAAAATAAAAATAAAAATAAAAATGGACGCCAGCCGCCAACTCCTTCTCCCGAGTCTATTCACGTTGCTGTTGTGTTTTTTTTGTTTTTTTTTGTTTTTCTGTTGTTGAAAATAAGAGTTAATCTCTCCAGAAATTCTTGGTTAGGAATCAGGAATGTCAACGATTTAATTTGGAAGAAAGCGACGCCCTAGGTCCCTCCCCCGCCCCCCCCCCCCCTCCCCCCCGTCTTCCTCCCCGCACGCCCCCCTCCCCCTTACTCCCATCCACCCCTCCCCCTTCTTTCTATTTTCATTCCTTACATTACCAGGATGCTCATGTTGTTTTCAGACCATCGACTGAGACCGCTCTGGAGAGAGTTTCCATTTGTTGTTGTTATGAGGGAAGAGAGAGAGAGAGGGTGGGGGTAGAGAGGAGGGAGGAGGGGGGGGGGCAATAAAGGAAACATTTTCCAGAAAATTTTGGTTGCTCGTTATGTGGAGATGCGGGCTTGCAATACGCGAAAAGAAAAGAATTCACACTGAAATCAAAGGAAAAAAAAAACCACACATGAAAGAGTGAAGAAAATACCAACGACGAACCCCTAACGATGACTGTCCAAAAGACCGCTTGGCCAAGAGAGTGGCGATGTAACTTGGGCAAGACACCCCCCTCATCCACTCTTATCAACTTCTAGCCCAGTAAGTCGGTACGTCAGTTGCCTGCTCTGCTGTTCTGATGGTCATTGTCGGACACGGCACACACACTGACACAGACACAGACACAGACACACACCTACCTACACGCACAAACATACACACACACATACAAACACACACACACACACACACCAACCTACACACACACATACAAACACACACACACACACTCACAACACACAAACACACACATAGAAACACACATACAAACTCACTAACACACAAACTCACAACACACACACACACAAACATACAAATACATACATACAAACACACATATACTGACTCAGACACACACACACACACACAAACACTAACACAC
>NC_134891.1:28162884-28170384 GCF_041734735.1 Babylonia areolata
AAACAGTGCAATACAAGTCGTTCCAAAGCTTTTCTAAACAGTGCAATGCATGTCGTTCTAAAGCTTCTCTAAACAGTGCAATACAAGTCGTTCTGAAGCTTCTCTAAACAGCGCAATACAATTCGTTCTAAAGCTTTTCTAAACAGAGCAATGCATGTCGTTCGTTCTAAAGCTTCTCTAAACAGTGCAATGCATGTCTTTCTAAAGCTTCTCTAAACAGAGCAATGCATGTCGTTCTAAAGCTTCTCTAAACAGAGCAATGCATGCCGTTCTAAAGCTCTAAACAGTGCAATGCATGTCGTTCTAAAGCTTCTCAAAACAGCGCAATGCATGTCTTTCTAAAGCTTCTCAAAACAGTGCAATGCATGTCGTTCTAAAGCTTCTCTAAACAGTGCAATGCATGTCTTTCTAAAGCTTCTCAAAACAGCGCAATGCATGTCGTTCTAAAGCTTCTCTAAACAGTGCAATACAAATTGTTCTAAAGGCTTCTTTAAACAGTGCAATACAAGTCTTTCTGAAGCTTCTCTAAACAGCACAATACAATTCGTTCTAAAGCTTTTCTAAACAGAGCAATGCATGTCGTTCGTTCTAAAGCTTCTCTAAACAGTGCAATGCATGTCTTTCTAAAGCTTCTCTAAACAGAGCAATGCATGCCGTTCCAAAGCTCTAAACAGAGCAATGCATGCCGTTCCAAAGCTCTAAACAGTGCAATGCATGTCCTTCTAAAGCTTCTCAAAACAGCGCAATGCATGTCTTTCTAAAGCTTCTCAAAACAGTGCAATGCATGTCGTTCTAAAGCTTCTCTAAACAGTGCAATGCATGTCTTTCTAAAGCTTCTCTAAACAGTGCAATGCATGTCGTTCTAAAGCTTCTCTAAACAGTGCAATACAAATTGTTCTAAAGGCTTCTTTAAACAGTGCAATACAAGTCTTTCTGAAGCTTCTCTAAACAGAGCAATGCATGTCGTTCGTTCTAAAGCTTTTCTAAACAGAGCAATGCATGTCGTTCGTTCTAAAGCTTCTCTAAACAGAGCAATGCATGTCGTTCGTTCTAAAGCTTCTCTAAACAGAGCAATGCATGTCGTTCTAAAGCTTCTCTAAACAGAGCAATGCATGCCGTTCTAAAGCTCTAAACAGTGCAATGCATGTCTTTCTAAAGCTTCTCTAAACAGTGCAATGCATGCCGTTCTAAAGCTCTAAACAGTGCAATGCATGTCGTTCTAAAGCTTCTCTAAACAGAGCAATGCATGTCGTTCTAAAGCTTCTCTAAACAGTGCAATGCATGTCGTTCTAAAGCTTCTCTAAACAGTGCAATGCATGTCGTTTTAAAGCTTCTCTAAACAGTGCAATGCATGTCGTTCTAAAGCTTCTCTAAACAGTGCAATGCATGTCGTTCTAAAGCTTCTCTAAACAGTGCAATGCATGTTGTTCTAAAGCTTCTCTAAACAGTGCAATGCATGTCGTTTTAAAGAATCTCTAAACAGAGGAGTGCATGTCGTGAATCCAGCGGATCTGGGACTGCTTCAAGTGTAACGTATGTCGTGGGACTGAATGCCGTTCTAAAGCTTCTGTAAACAGTGCAATGTATGTCGTTTTAAATCCTGGGACTGTTTCTGTAAACAGTGCAATGCACATCGTTTTAAAGCCTTGGACCGCTTCTGTAATCAGTGCAACATTTGTCGTTCTAAAGCCTAGGACTGCTTCTGTAAACAGTGCAATGTTTGTCGTTCTAAAGCTTAAGACTGCTTCTGTAAACAGTGCAATGCATGTCGTTCTAAAGCCTAAGACTGGTTTTGTAAACAATGCAATGCATATCGTTCTAAAGCTTCTGTAAACAGTGCAATGCATGTCGTTTTAAAGCCTAGGACTGCTTCTGTAAACAGTGCAATGCATGTCGTTCTAAAGCCTTGGACTGGTTTTGTAAACAATGCGTTCTAAAGCTACAGTAAACAGTGCAATGTCTGTCGTTCTAAAGCTACAGTAAACAGTGCAATGCATGTCGTTCTAAAGCTACAGTAAACAGTGCAATGCATGTCGTTCTAAAGCTACAGTAAACAGTGCAATGTCTGTCGTTCTAAAGCTACAGTAAACAGTGCAATGCATGTCGTTCTAAAGCTACAGTAAACAATGCAATGTCTGTCGTTCTAAAGCTACAGTAAACAGGGCAATGTCTGTCGTTCTAAAGCTACAGTAAACAGTGCAATGTCTGTCGTTCTAAAGCTACAGTAAACAGTGCAATGCATGTCGTTCTAAAGCTACAGTAAACAGTGCAATGTCTGTCGTTCTAAAGCTACAGTAAACAGTGCAATGCATGTCGTTCTAAAGCTACAGTAAACAGTGCAATGTCTGTCGTTCTAAAGCTACAGTAAACAGTGCAATGTCTGTCGTTCTAAAGCTACAGTAAACAGTGCAATGTCTGTCGTTCTAAAGCTACAGTAAACAGTGCAATGTCTGTCGTTCTAAAGCTACAGTAAACAGTGCAATGTCTGTCGTTCTAAAGCTACAGTAAACAGTGCAATGTCTGTCGTTCTAAAGCTACAGTAAACTGTGCAATGTCTGTCGTTCTAAAGCTACAGTAAACAGTGCAATGTCTGTCGTTCTAAAGCTACAGTAAACAGTGCAATGTCTGTCGTTCTAAAGCTACAGTAAACAGGGCAATGTCTGTCGTTCTAAAGCTACAGTAAACAGTGCAATGCATGTCGTTCTAAAGCTACAGTAAACAGTGCAATGCATGTCGTTCTAAAGCTACAGTAAACAGTGCAATGTCTGTCGTTCTAAAGCTACAGTAAACAGTGCAATGCATGTCGTTCTAAAGCTACAGTAAACAGTGCAATGTCTGTCGTTCTAAAGCTACAGTAAACAGTGCAATGTCTGTCGTTCTAAAGCTACAGTAAACAGGGCAATGTCTGTCGTTCTAAAGCTACAGTAAACAGTGCAATGCATGTCGTTCTAAAGCTACAGTAAACAATGCAATGTCTGTCGTTCTAAAGCTACAGTAAACTGTGCAATGTCTGTCGTTCTAAAGCTACAGTAAACAGTGCAATGCATGTCGTTCTAAAGCTACAGTAAACAATGCAATGTCTGTCGTTCTAAAGCTACAGTAAACAGTGCAATGCATGTCGTTCTAAAGCTACAGTAAACAGTGCAATGTCTGTCGTTCTAAAGCTACAGTAAACAGTGCAATGCATGTCGTTCTAAAGCTACAGTAAACAGTGCAATGTCTGTCGTTCTAAAGCTACAGTAAACAGTGCAATGTCTGTCGTTCTAAAGCTGGTCTGATTGTTGGGTGGAGAGTTTATAAAAAGAAAGAAAGAAAGAAAGAAAGAAAGAAAGAAATCACCTTCAGCTCTTCGCGGAAGTTGTCCAGAGCCTCGTTCATCTTGGACATCTGAAGAGTCTTGTCACGGAGCTGGCTTTCCAGGGCTTCCTTCTCTTTCTCTGTGGCCGCGCTTTTCGACCGCCAGATGTCGCTGATCTGCAGGTGTGACGTTTGCAATTTGGGGGCGGGAGGGGTGGGGGGTGGGGGGGAGGGTCGAGGGGGTGCAGGGGGGGCATTATAAGGACAAAGAGTTGTGTTATTCTTAACTGTGTGTTAATATACAAACACACACATGCACACACACATACACACACCCTTATATATATATATGTATATATATATATATATATATATATATATCTATATCTATATATATATCTATCTATCTATCTATCTATCTCTCTCTCTCTCTCTCTCTCTCTCTATATATATATATATATATATATATATATACACTTTATAAAAACAACACGTAAATACGCACACACACACGCGCGCGCGCGCGGGCAAATTTCTTCATTGTTTTCATCATCATCAAAATTATTTTCGTCGTCACTGTCATCGCTATCAAGATTGATCGTTATCACTACCCGCCTCTTCCATTTTGAACTCTTAACTCTTCAGATATCACCACCACCACAACCACCACCACTACAATCATCATCATCATTATTAACATCACCATCATCATCATCATCAACATTACTAAACTATCCTCCTCCTCCTCCTCATCATCATCATCACAGCCACTACCACTAACATCATCATCCCCATCACCACCACCTCCGTCACCATCATCACCACCACCATATCATCACCACCATCCCCATCATCATCCTCATCACCATCATCATATCAGTATCATTATCACCACCACCACAACGATCATCATCATCATCATCAACATCATCACCACCAGTACAATCATCAATTCCATCATATCATTATCACAGTTACCACCATCACCACCACCACCATCATCATCATCATCATCACCACCACCAGTACCATCATCAACTCCATCATATCATTATCACAGTTACCACCATTACCACCACCATCATCAACATCATCATCATCACCACCACTATCATCATCACCACCACTACCATCATCAACTCCATCATATCATTATCACAGTTACCACCATCACCACCACCACCATCATCACCACCACCACCACCATCATCATCATCATCACCACTACTCACCATCACCACCATCATCATCAACATCAACATCACCACCATCATCATCAACATCATCATCACCACCACCATCACCACCACCCCTATCATCATCACCACCACCATTACCACCACTATCATCATCAACATCAACATCATCACCACCAGTACCATCATCAACTCCATCATATCATTATCACAGTTACCACCACCATCACCACCATCATCATCATCATCATCATCATCAACACCACCACCACCACCACCCACCACCATCATCATCAACATCACCACCTCCCTCACCTCCTCCACTTTGTACTCCAGCTCCTCAGCCTTCAGCTTGTAGCGAGCCACCTCCTCCGCCAGCTTTGTGACGCCACCCGCTGCCATGGCAACGCCCTCAGTCGTCTCGTCACGTGCAGGGTCAGTTCCGGTGGTCAGGTTGTCGTCCTTCTGCAAGAGAAGGGACAGACAACTCCATGCTGTGAAACTCGTGGTGGGAAGGGTTTTTTTTTTTTTTGTTTTTTTTTTTCATTTCTATTGTATTTTATTTTTAACTTATTCTGTTTCAACTTATTTCATTTTTGTCCTTCTGCAACATAGGACAGACGACTCCATGGGGAGTTAAAAAAATATTTATTCATTTATTGTATTTTATACTAACATATGTTATGTGCATGCATACGTTGTATGTGTGTGTGAATGAGTGTGTGTGTGTGCGCGCGTGTGTGTGTGTGTGTGTGTGTGTGTGTGTGCATTTTACTTATATATACGACTTATTCCCTTGATGTTTTTATTTATGTATTGTTGTACAATACCTTATGGTCTTAACGTGTACCACGGTGTGTGTGTGTGTGTGGGTGTGTGTGTGTGGGTGTGGGTGGGTGGGTGTGTGTGTGTGTGTGTGTGTGTGTGTGTGTGTGCGTGCGTGCGCGCATGTCATTTTTAGTAATCTATACCCTTTTTTGTTGGACGTTTTCATTTGTTAATATTGTCGTGCAATACCCTATTGTGTTAACATGAGTATGTGTGTGGGGGGGTTAATATATCGTCAGCTATTGGGAATTCTTATTTGACTAGTTTTAATGTCTTCTTATGTTGCGCATGGTGATTTTATGCTAGTGTTTACAACGAGCCTGTGATTGCACAACTTAATTTCCATGTGGATTAATAAAGTGTTTTTGATTGATTGATTCATTCATTCATTCGTCCTTCTGCGTATTTCGTTTTATTTTATTCTGTTCCATTCCTTTCGATTTCATCTTATCTTATTTTACTTTATTTTATTTTCTTCGACTGTAACTTATTTTATTTCATTTTCGTATAACTATATTATCGTCACACAGGTCTCATCCAATCTGCGCATTAATTACAACGTTGCATTTTGTTGTTGTTTCACTCCCTGAAATGGTGTTTCGTGCGTACATGTCACCGTGGGTACATGCCTCTTTAGATTCATCTTCATCACACTAGTTTAGAAACGCGTTTTCAATTGGTCATTCTGCTGTTGCTACTACTACTACTACAGCTACTACAACTACTACTACAAACAACAATAGCAGCACACCAACAGCAAAGTCACAACCATCATAGACAAAAACGGCAAAAATTTCCTTCCCGATGAAACAACAAACGTACATTCGGACATTGAATTTTGTTAGTTGTTTTTAACCGGTTGGGTTAACTCAGGCGCTCTATGCTTGTACCGACGTACTGGGTCTATGAGTGTATCAGACATCTGATTCCCCCACCCCACCCCAGCCCACGGCCCCTCCCCCCCCAACTCTCCCTGGAACCCTGGCCCACCCCTACCCACGTTTCCGGTGGTTTTTGTTTTGTTTTGTTTTTGTCGTTTCGTTTTAAAAACAACTTTAATGCAGCATATTTGTATGGATCAGTCCGCATGAAACTGAACAATTTGGCTAACACTTTGGAAAAAAACCCAAACCAACCAACCAAACAAACAAACAAAAAAACCCAGAAAACAAAAACCTCAACACTGAACCACAACGGCAAATTAACGAAACAGTCGAGTCACGCTGCTGCACGTGCTATCATACATATGTGATAGCGTAAGCGGTGGCTTTAATTTGAATTTGGATAAGATATATTTAAAAGAATTAAAAACATCCTTGCTCACAAGCGCCAAGTTGTAACAAAGTACACTTGGTGGTAAAGGGCTGTGGTTTATGAATTAGTTTAATTTGGATAAAAGAACTGAAACATTAAAGGGAATAATCTGGATCTATTTTGTTGTGGATCTTTATCCTGTCATAAGGATATTTTGAAGGATCAAAATCCTGTCGGATCAAAATCCTGTCGGCGACGCCACATCTGTAGCCGTGTACCCTTTCATTATAAATAAACCTCGCGGGTGCACGGCTACAGATAGATAGATTGATAGGTAGATGGCAGGATGAAGATGAAAATGAAAATGAAAATGAACAGTTTCTCACCGTTGTGGAGGGCGTTGCCCCCAAGTTGAGACGTGCCGCCCGCAGAGCCACCAGGGACCCCTCTGGTTCCACGCTGTTTTCCGGAGTCTTGTCCGAGTCCTCCTCCGTCTGGTCCGAATCGAAATCCCGTTTGTCCAGCTGTGGATTTGTCAGCCAATCAGATCATTCGATTCGAATCCAGGTTCCGGTTTTTTGGGTTTTTTTTGGGGTTTTTTTTTCCAACCTGTTTTGTCGTTAGTGAATTCAAATTATTATCGTATCGCTGTTTCCCATTTGTTCAGCTGTTGAATTGTCAGCCAATCAGATCAGATTATTCGATTCGAATCCAGATTCCGTTTGTTTGTCCAAGCTGTTTGGATGTTTGTCATTTCAAATTGTTATCGTATCGCTGTTTCCGTTTGTCCAGCAGTTGAATTTTCAGCCAATCAGATCATTCGATTCAAATCCACGTTCCGTTTGATTGTCCAAGCTGTTTGGTTGTCAGCCAGTCAAAAAATATTATCGCTGTTTGAATACATTTTGTTTGTTATGTCCTGCTG
>NC_134891.1:28175384-28180384 GCF_041734735.1 Babylonia areolata
CAGATGCGTATCCGACAACTGCTTTCTTGCGGAGCCGGAGTTGTGTCAGCGACTTATCGAGAGTGATGACCACCGCCATCACATTCCTCCAACGACGGTTCCCCGTGAATTTCAGTTTCACTTTCTCAAGGAGACGTCACTGGCGCTTGGACAAATCCATACACGCGACACCAAATCTGCTTGGCAAGTGCGTGAACAACAGCATAATAATTAGCCATCGCGCTGGTCAGGTCTGGAATGAATGCATGGGTCTATATAAAATATATTTGTGAATGTATCAGAGTGGACTTCTTCTACATAATTTTGCCAGAGGACAGACACGTCTTTTCGTTGCCGTGGGTTCTTTTTCAGTGCTTCAAAATGCGTGCTGCACACGGGGGAACCTCGCTTCATCGTCTCATCCCGAATGACTAGACGCTCAGTTTGATTTCCCAGTCACACTTGGGAGACAGGGCAAGGCCAGGACTCGAACCCACACTCCGGACCCTCACGGGCACTGTTCTGTACTGTACTGGCAGCTAACAGTTCCCCGCAGTCCGACTTCAGCTTGCGATGTTCGTCTTTCATCCAAAGCATGCTGACGTTTCTCTCTTTCCCTGAACCTGATCTTGAGATACTGGTCGTTCTCCATGAATCTGCCGACACCGATCACACTGCGAGCGAACTCATCGTTGGCAAAGATGTTGTGGCGACTCGACAATGGGTCCACAATCAGAGCAGGGCATGTAAATTCACAACGCCGTTTTATTTATTTATTTATTTATTTTTTTTTTAAACATCATGATGATGGATGATGATGATGGATGATGCTCTGGAGATCCGTTAACGTTTTGATCCACGTGATGGAGCTGTATCCTATTGTTGTAATTTATCTAGATATAGCGGTTTCAAAAATAAAATTATTGATCGCTTCCTTGGTTCGTTGTCATCGAAGTAGTGGCAGTGGAAGTAGTAACAGTAGTAGAAGCAGCAGCAGTGGTTACAGCAGCAAATAGTAGTAGTAGTAGTAGTAGTAGTAGTAGTAGTAGCAGTAGCAGTAGCGACGGCCCGGCGCAGCAGCAGCAGCAGCAGCAATAGTTCTATCATTAGTAGTGGCATCAGCATTACCAGAAGCAGCAGCTGCGCCGACAGTGGCACGTGTAGTAACAGTGGTATACTATTGGTAGTGGTAGTACAAGGAGCAGTAGTAGCAGTAGTAGTAGAAGTATTTGTAGGAGTCATAGCAGCAGTAGTAGCAAAATCAACAGCAGCAATAGCAGCCGCAGCAGTAGTAGAAGTAGTAGTAGCATCAACAGCAGTATCATGAGCTGTTGCAGCAGTAGTAATAGCAATATTCCAATAGCAGTAAGAGCAGCAGCAGCAAGAACAGCAGTAGTATCAGCAGTTATTTGTATTGTACTGCATTGTATTATATTGTATTACTCTTTTAGTCACAACAGATTTCTCTGTGTGAAATTCGGGCTGCCCTCCCCAGGAAAAGCGTGTCGCTACATTGAGAGCGCCACCCATTTGTTTGTACCTGCAATTTCATTTGTTTTTTTTTACCTATTGAAGTGGAATTTTCTACAGAATTTTGCCAGGGACAACCCTTTTTGTTGCCGTGGGGTCTTTCACGTGCGCTAAATGCATGCTGCACACGGGACCTCGGTTTATCGTCTCATCCGAACGACTAGCGTCATCAATTGGAAGCAACAATCAGATGCATGAATCCTCCCGCTAACACCCCCGGCGACGTGAAGCCAGACCCCTGGGGGCGACCACCACCACTCAAGGTCTAGTCTCGGAGGGGGAGAAAATACTGGCGACTGCCGGTGTGATTGGAACCAGTGCGCTCAGATTCTCTCGCTTCCTATGCAGACGCGTTACCTCCAGACCCAGCACTTCACAGCACTCCACTGCAGCTACTGCGGCAGTAGAAAAGTGACTGGAGCAAGAGCAGCAACAGCAGCAGCAGCAGTAGCATCAGCGGCTCTTGCAGTAGTAGATATAGCAATAGCAGTATGGGTAGTAGCAGCAGCAGTATTAGCATCAACAGTTGTTACAACAGTAGATATAGCAATAGCAGCAAGGGTAGTAGCAGCAACAATATTAGCATCAACAGTTGTTACAACAGTAGTTATAGCAATAGCAGCAAGGGTACTAGCAGCAGTATTAATATCAACTGTTGTTACAACAGTAGATATAGCAAAAAACTAAAGTTTATAAAAAACAAAAACAAAAAAACCCAAACCTTTTTGGTGGTAGATGAATCCTCTTTGTTTAGTGGGATACGACTGTTTCGAACCATAGGCCCGTTGTCAAGTGATGAGAAGAGGACAGTGTGGATAGGAAAGCCTATGTGAGATATAGCAATAGCAGCAAGGGTAGTAGTAGCAGCAACAGTATCAGTAGCAACATTTGTTACAACAGTAGTTATAGCAATATAGCAGCAAGGGAAGAAGAAGCAAACAGCAGCAGCAGTGTTCAACTGTCGTTTCCTGCACCGACAGGATGTTGCACACTCCCGCACGTCCACCCACACACCCAAACATCCGCCCCACACGCCCACACACCCTCTCCGTCACCTCACTCACTCACTCACTCACTCCTCACTCACTCACCTCCAAGCACAATTTCCCGTAGTCGGATTTCAGCCTGTGATGTTCGTCCTCCAAGGCATGCAAACGTTCTCTCATTCCCTGAATCTGATCTGTCGCCACGCGGAGATGTCGCTGGTTCTCCAACAACTGTGGACACAGGAGAACAACAATAAATAGATAGATACATACATACATAGACTGATGGAGTCTCCCGTCGGACCGACGGGTGAGTAGGCAGGCAGGCTTATCTGTCGGTGTGTGTCCTCATATGGGAGAAGAGACCGATTCTGGATGCGCAGCACTTCCCACAGGTGTTGCAAGGGAAAACGTCTCCAGAAGTTGAGCCCTGCTTCCTTCGCTCACGCTTCTCCTTAATAGAAGAATTAATAATTAACTAAATAAACAAACAAATAACAAACTAACTGACTAAATGAACGAACGAATAAATGAATAAAAAGGATAAATGAACAAACAGATAAAAATAATAATAACAAATAAACACTGACAAAATGAATAGAATAAACAGAGGTAAATAAGTAATAAATCAAATAAATATATTAATTTAAAAAAACCCAAACAAACTACATACCTGCCTTCCTCCTACCTACCTACCTACCTACCTAGGTAACAGAATAACTAACTGAAATAAAAAGCAACTATAGCAAGAAATCTCCGCTCTTCCTCTGACTGTTACCTTTTGAAACTTCCTCGTGTCAATACAAGAACCGATGGTGAACGTTCTTTCTTCTTTGCTGCTCCTCACATCTGGAACAACCTTCCTCGTCATCATATCTGTGCATCTGATTCTATTTCTGCTTTTCAGTGATCACCAAAAACTCATCTTTTTTTTTTAAACCTATCTATAAGCACTCTTAGCTTCCTTGTTCTCCAACACCACCCATGTTAGCCGCTCACTTTGGATGTATGAAGAGTGGGAAAGGGAGAGAGAGAGAGGGAGTGTGTGTATGTGTGTGTGTGGGGGGGGGGGGGGGTAAGGGGGGGGGGGGGGGAGTGGGGGTGTTGAGAAAGAGTGGTCATGAATGATTTATGTTACTTGCCAAATTTTTCTTTCATGTGAAGCGCCCTGAGCTCTAACAGAGAAAGGGCGCTATATAAATGTACATTATCATTATTATTATTATTATTATCAGTAATGTTTCCAGTCGTAGTAACTCATTTATAACCTGACACAGCATAACCAAACTCACTAATCAGGACCTGAATGCATGCATAGACCTCTCTCTCTCCCTCTCTCCCACCCTTACACACACACACACACAACACAACACACACACACAACGTGTGTGTGTGTGTGTGTGTGTGTGTGTGTGTGTGTGTGTGTGTGTGTGTGTGAATGACAGTATTCATGTGTATGTGCATGAATGCGTGCACAGGTGTGTGTACGTGTGTGCTTGCGTGCGTGCGTGCGTGCGTGTGCGTGTGTGTGTGTGTGTGTGTGTGTGTGAGTGCGTGTGTGTATGTGTACATGAGTGTGTGCATATGTGTGTATGTATATGCGCGCGCGCGCGCGCGCGTGTGTGTGTGCATGAATACGAACACAGATGTGTGTATGTATGTGTGTGTGAGAGAGAGAGAGACAGAGAGAGAGACAGAGAGAGAGAGAGATCCCCCCCCGGCCCCCTCCCCCCCCCTTCACCCACCTCCAGTTCTTCCAGTAGAAACAGCGCAGATCAGTTGCAGTTCCAAAGTCACCTTCGATCGCCCCCCCCCCTCCCACCTGCCCCCCGCCCCCCCACATCCCCCCCCCTCCTCCCTTCTCAGGAATCCAACCCTATCCTGACAGGCTGTGTGTCAGTGGGTGTCTTGGGGTGTTTGTGTAGTGTCGAGTCCGTGTGTCGGTGGGTATCCAGTGATGTTTGTGTAGTGTCATTGTGTGTGTGTGTGTCAGATTGTGCTGCTGTTTATCTTCTGTTGCTTTCTGTTCTGGTCTGGCTGGCTGTTTTTTGTTTTTTATTTTGTTTTGTTTCGTGTGGGTTTGTGTGTGTGTGTGTGTGTGTGTGTGTGTGTGTGTGTGTGTGTGTGTGTGTGTGTGTGTGTGTGTGTGTGTGTGTGTGTGTGTGTGTGTGTGTGTGAGCTGCCGCAATCGCCTGTCTCTCTCTGTGTCTGTCTGTGCTTCTATCTTGTCTCTTCTGTTGATATCTGTCAGTCTGACTATTTTTTTCCCTCTCTCTCTCTCTCTGTCTCTCTTTCTGTGTGGATGTGTATTGTTGTTTTTTCTCTCTTTAATATGTGTGTATGTGTGCGTGGGGGGGGGGGGGGGAGAGCGCAGTGGGGGGAGGGGGTGGCTCTTGTGTGTGAGCGTGTGTGTGTGTGTGCTCGTGTGTGCTTGTGCTCGTGTGTGTGTGCTTGTGTGTGTGCTTGTGCTCGTGTGTGTGTGTGTGTGTGTGCTTGTGCTCGTGT
>NC_134891.1:28182884-28190384 GCF_041734735.1 Babylonia areolata
AAGAAGAAGAAGAAGAAGAAAAGTTCGTTCCTCCCTCCCTCCCTCCCTCCCTCCCTTCCTTCCCTCCTTCCCTCCCTCCCTTCCTTCCCTCCATCCCTTCCCTCCTTCCTCCCTTCCCTCCCTCCCTTCCTTCCCTCCATCCCTTCCCTCCTTCCTCCCTTCCCTCCCTCCATCCCTTCCCTCCTTCCTCCCTCCCTTCCCTCCTTCCTCCCTTCCCTCCCTCCCTTCCTTCCCTCCCTTCCTCCCTCCCTCCCTTCCTCCTTCCTCCCTCCCTCCCTTCCCTCCTTCCTCCCTCCCTTCCTCCCTCCCTCCTTCCTCTCCTCCCTCCCTTCCCTCCCTCCCTCCCTTCCTCCCTCCCTTCCTCCCTCCCTTCCTTCCTTCCTTCCTCCCTCCCTTCCCTCCTTCCTCCCTCCCTTCCTCTCCTCCCTCCCTTCCCTCCCTCCCTCCCTCCCTCCCTCCCTTTTCTCCCTCCCTCCCTCCCTTCCCTCCCTTCCTCCCTTCCTTCCCTCCTCCCTCCCTTCCTTCCCTCCTTCCTCCCTTCCATTCACACCACCCACACCACCACCCACCTCTTCCTGTAGAAGCTCCTTCTCCCTCAGACGCAGCTTGACGTCATCGGACAGTGACGTGGCCAGCGCGTGCTCGCCGGAGAGGTGCAGCTTCTTCTCCGCCAAGCTGACCTTCTGCCTCTCCTCGGCTAGCAGGCGTTCCAGGGACTCGATACGGTTCTTCAACTTTGCCTGCAGTTTTAGATGGTGTTGGGTGGTTTGGGGGTAGGGTGGGTGTGGGTGGTTGTGAGAGGGGTAGGGGGGGGAGGTGAGGGGGGGGGGGTTCGAAGTGGAGGTGGGGTGGTGGTGGAGGGTAAAAGAAAAAGAAAAAGAAAAAAGAAAAATTAAAGTGAAGGATCGTAATTTGTGATAACATGGCCATCATTAATGAAACTGATAATAAATGGTGATGATGATAATGATAGCAATAATCATGATAGCAGCAACAATAACAACAACTACAAAAACAATGATAATAACAATCATCATAATCATAATCATCAGCAGCAACAGCAGCAGCACCACCACCACCATCATCATCATCATAACCATCATAATCGTCATCATCATCAGCAGCAGCAGCAACAGCAGTAGTATCACCACCACCACCATCATCATTATCAGCAGCATCATCATGATCATCATCAAAAAGAAAAAAGAAAAAGAAAAAAAAGAAGATATCGATGTGATCACGATGATCATGAAGAAGAGAAAGTGTGTGACGACGCGATGATGATGACGATGACAAAGACAAAGACAAGAGCAAGAACAAGAACGACGATCTTAACATTAATAAAAACAACAACAACAAACCATCATCATCACCATCATCACCGCCACCACTGTCACTATCACCATAAACACTGTCATCATCATTAAATAACCACAAGTATCAGAGCCATCACCACAAACATTGTCGTCATCATCATTAAATAACCACAAGTGTCAGAGCCATCACCACAAACATTGTCATCATCATTAAATAACCACTAGTATCAGAGCCATCACCCATCACCACAAACATTGTCATCATCATTAAATAAACACAAGTATCAGAGCCATCACCATAAACATTGTCATCATCATTAAATAAACACAAGTATCAGAGCCATCACCATAAACATTGTCATCATCATTAAATAACCACAAGTATCAGAGCCATCACCCATCACCACAAACATTGTCGTCATCATCATTAAATAACCACAAGTGTCAGAGCCATCACCACAAACATTGTCATCATCATTAAATAACCACTAGTATCAGAGCCATCACCATAAACATTGTCATCATCATTAAATAACCACAAGTGTCAGAGCCATCACCATAAACATTGTCATCATCATTAAATAACCACAAGTATCAGAGCCATCACCCATCACCATAAACATTGTCATCATCATTAAATAACCACAAGCATAAGAGGAAGGGGAGTATTTAAGCAGGAATGTACAATAGAATGAGGAGCGAGTGGGGAAGACAGGAAACGTAGGATGTGAAAGAAGTGTGTGTATGCACGAGTGACAATCTATCTTGTTTAACTCTCTCCATACGAACGGCGAAAGAGACGACGTTAACAGCGTTTCATTCCAATTACCATCATCAAAATATTGCAAGTGGAACGCTCTTATACTGAAGAGGTGAATGTTGACAAAGAATACCACAATTCTGACGACGGAAGCTAAAGGTTGGGTCATTCAGACACCCACTGGACATCCGAGGGGTCTGTGTAGAGGAGAAGAGAGGACTGGCCGTACTGAGTGAGTTAACCTTACCCTTTGCACGTGTATGTTCAGTTTTATCTCTTATCCTAATCTGAATACTTATCATTGTGAACAAGCATCCAATGTGTGAAACAGAGAAAGACTGAACTGAGAGAATTATAGAACAGAGCTGGACTGGACACCAAGGTGTAAAACATCTGTAATATTGCTAGGATGACTGCATGATATATGTCTGTATGCAAGACTTCTAATAATGCTAATTCGTAACATCTCTTCTTCTGGAACGTTTCAGATCAGCTTGTCTAGTAGAGGCCAAACGATGATGCAATAAATATAAAAATATCTATCTATCTATCTATCTACCTATCTAAATGAATGAATGAACAAACAAATAAATAAATAAATGAATAAATCGATAAATAAACAACAGAGGCAAAAGAGCATCAGCAGCAGCAGGGAGACACACGTTCCCATAATTCCCAAAGGGAGATCTATCTTCTCATAATTCTCACAGGGAGATGATACACATTTCCACAATTCCCAGCAGGGAGGTACACGTTCCCAAAATTCCCGTTCTCAGACTCCCTCATATCAGTAATATACATATTCACACAATCATCCCAGAGAGGCACACGTTCCCATGATTCCCACAGGAAGATATATACGTTCCCATGATTCCAACAGGGCGATGTGCGTTCCCATAATTCCTACAGAGATCTACACGTCCCTACAATTTCACAGGGACACACACATCACCATAATTCCACAGAAAGATATACACATTGCCACAATCCTAACAGGTTCTCATAATTCTCACAGGGAGATATACGTTCCCATAATTCAAACTGGGAGATAAACATATATACGTTCCCAAAATACCCACCACGATATACACGTCCCCACAATTCCCACAGGGCATATTCGCATAATTCCCACAGGGAGCTACACATTCCCACAATCCCCATAGGGCGATACAAGTTCCCACAATTTCCACCTGGATATACACGTTTCCACAATTCCCACAGGAAGATACAAGTTCCCGCAATTCCCACCTGGAGGTACACGTTTCCACAATTCCCACAATTCCCACCTGGAGGTACACGTTTCCACAATTCCCACAGGGCGATACAAGTTCCCACAATTCCCACCTGGAGGTACACGGTCCCACAATTCCCACAGGGCGATACAAGTTCCCACAATTCCCACCTGGAGGTACACGGTCCCACAATTCCCACATGGAGATACAAGTTCCCACAATTCCCACCTGCAGGTACACGGTCCCACAATTCCCACAGGGCGATACACATTCCTACAATTCTGACACGCAGATACAAGTTCCCACAGTTCCCACAGGTAAAGACGCGAGATCCTATAATTCTCACAGGGAGACACACGCATCTGTAATGTCACTGACACGTCTAACTTGGAACATTGCCGTTATCCTCGAAAAAAAACCCCAAAACACCCCGTTGAAATGCACAAATCGTATGTCTAATTCATGACGAATCAATGAAGAACAGACCAGCACATCCTTTTCGTGGTGGGGTGGGAGGGCGTGTGTGTGTGTGTTGGGGGGTGGGGTGGGGGTGGGATAAATATAAATGCGACGAAACAGAGCGAAATAATTATAGATTTAAAAAAATAAAACCGCAGTCGAGACTTCCAAAAGAAAACGAACACTCCCCAGCTGGCACCGCGTACCCGTCTGCGTGTGATTATCATTATTTATTTATTCATTTCAATTAATCATTTATATTGGCATCATTGTTATTGATATCATTCATATCATCATTTTTTTCTGTATCTATTTTATCTCATTCATTTATCTACTTTGGTTTGTATTTCTGTTTTTATTTTTCATTTTAGTCCAGTAAATAATTATAGTAAAAATTCTAATTTATTTATTTATTTTTCTTTCTACTCGTGATTCAGGTGTAACGGATGAGAATCTGAACTGTCTCCTCCATGGAATGTTCTAGAACGAGTGCTGACGACAAAGACAATCGCATCGGAACTTTACGTCACTCGGCTGAGGGTTGAGCGGGGATCCGTTATTATTTCTGTCTGCAAGTTAAGATAACAGCAGTTCGAGGAAAACAGCACGTCCCGTTGGAAATAGGATTCAGACCAAAATGCGCGTGATTAAATCACAAGTGATACCCAAAGATCTTAAGGAATTTACGTCACGTCTGGATAGCGTATTGACGTAATAATTATGTCGAATGTTTGGTACAAAGTTTGTCAATGTTGTGTGTGTGCTTTGGACTCGGCTATGGGCTGAGATCTTGTGTCGGGGTGAGTGACGAGTCTGCAGATGTACATTCAATTTCCAAATGAATGAATACGTATTTGTATTGTAGTGTTGTGCAGCGTAGTGTAGTGTAGTGTAGTGTAGTGTAGTGTAGTGTATTGCACTGCATTGCACTGCATTGCATTGTATTATATCGTATCGTATCGTGTGTTGCATTGCATTGAAATGACGGGCACTTCACCGCAGCAGACTTTCTGTCTCTCTCTCTCTCTCCCTCTCTCTATGCCTTTGACTTAAAGCTTTCTTTCAATGCGAATATAAATTGTACTGCCGTGTTTGGTACTAAGAGAGAGAGGAGAGAGGTCACACACACACAATCAGAGAGAGAGATACGGATGATTTATTAATTTCAGGTCATGGTCCCCAATGAAGGGGTGTGCGAACGATTCGTAATCTACACAACATGATTAAGTGCTAAACATACAATAATCAAACCAAGAACAAAAATTAAGTATCAATTACAAGCAATAGAACAGATTAAGAAGTAGTTATTTCTCTAAACTTAAGGGAGAGAGAGAGAGAGAGAGAGATTTTGAAAAATTATAATCTGTATGTGTGATCGTTTGGGCTGTTTGTTTTTGTTTTTGTTTTCAAGTTTCCAGCACAGCACTTCGTGTTTTGTTTGTGTACAGTTAGTGTGTAAGCGTTGCTTGAATGTAAGTTTGTATTATCAGGTCTACACTCCAGTGATCTGCTACTCGACATACGTTTCTGGTCTTGTCTTACGCTTGTCTCCACAAACAGATATACGTCTGCTTCCAAGGAGGAAAGGCTTACCCTCAAGGAGATACCCCTGTCTTCACAAGGAGATAAGCCTGTCTCCTAGGAAACAAGTTTGCTCCCCCAAGATAACCCTGGACAGACAGACAGACAGATAGGGAAAATTGGTGCCAGGGTCCGGGTGTGTCTGGTGTAAACGTTCAGTTCGGCGGTTGGTAGGTAAGGCTGATATAATACTCCGGTCTGGAACCTTTTACTTTTAGGGAGATGCACTTTTCGGCAGAAACGCTGAGGATGTCTGCTTGTTTGTTTGTTTGTTTGTTTTCCTGTCTCGGCTGCATAAACACCCTGGCACTTTAGTCTGCCTGCCTGTCTGCCTGCCTGTCTGTCTGTCTGTCTGTCTGTCTGTCTGTCTGTCTCTTTCATCCTCTCTGTTTCTGCCTCTGGGTTTTTTTTGTTTTTGTTTTTTTTGTTTTTTTTTGCTCTCTCACTCTCGTTTGTGTCTGTCTGCCTGTCTGTCTGTCTGTCTGTCTGTCTGTCTGTCTGTCTGTTTCATCCTGTTTCTGCCTCTGTTTTTTTGTTTGTTTTGTTTTTTTGCTCTCTCACTCTCGTTTGTCTGTGTCTGTCTGTCTGTCTGACTCTCTCTGTCTCTGCGCACGTCTTTTGAATAATGTGCATGTGGCCTGATACATCAAACCATTTGTCATTGTCACTGTCATTGCCTATATATATATATATCTCTCTCACTTTTTGTCTGTCTGTCTGTGTATCTTTCTCTCTCTCCCCCTCCGCCCCCCTCTCTCTCTTCCTCCTCAACTCTGCCCCCCCTCTCCCCCCTCCTCTCTCTCTTCCCCCTTAACTGTGCTACCCCTCTCTCTCTACCACCCCCCCCTCTCTTTCTCCCCCTCTCTATCTCTCTCAATTTTGTCGTGTCTATCAGTCGGTCAGTCAGTCAGTCTGTCTGTATCTGACTCTCTCTCTCTTTCTCATTCCCCCCCCCCCCACCACTTCCTAATGTTTGTAACTTTATAGTATAAATCCTCTTTGCTTAAACATCTTTGCGCATGGGCAAGAAAGGCAGATCAGTCAGAAGTAATTGAACAGTAATTCATTGTTATTTTTGTTTGTTTTTAGAAATGTGCCGAATAAGATCTTGAATTTGTGTGTGTGCGTGCGTGCGTGCGTGTGTGTGTGTGTGTGTTTGTATGTGTGTGTGTGTGCGTGCGTGCGTGGGTGCGTGTATATGCGCGAGTGCATAGGTGTGTGTGTATTTAAATGTGCATGTATGTATGTGCATAGCTGTGTATATGTGTACATGTACACGAGTTTGGATAACTATGTGCACATGTTCAAATTATGTAATATGTTTTTTTGATCATAACTTGCGTGACCTTGCAGGGAATCATTCATCTGATGTGACTATGAATTTAAAACCACCCTAAATGACATGGGCCAGCGGCCTATTCATTAACTCTCTCCATACGAACGGCAAAAGAGACGACGTTAACAGCGTTTCACGCCAATTACCATCATCAAAATATTGCAAGCGGAAGGCTCTTATACTGAAGAGGTGAATGTTGACAAAGAATACCACAATTCTGACGACGGAAGCTAAAGGTTGGGTCATTCAGACACCCACTGGACATCTGAAGGGTCTGTGTAGAGGAGAAGAGAGGACTGGCCGTACTGAGTGAATTAAACCGTTCAGTGTTCAGTGTTCTGTGTGTGTGTGTGCGTGGGCGCGCGCGCTTGCCACTTCAGCAGCGATGAGACAAGGGGAATGTAAAAATAGAAAAAAAGAGACGAGGAGATGGTTATCGTGAGAGGTGTGCGAGACAGCCAAGCAAATCAAGCCAGAACAGGGGGCAAAATAGGCCACAGACAAATTTGCCAGTACTGGCATAACGAGGCTTTTGTATTTGTGCTGTTCACTTCAGCCACATAGCTCACACCCTGATCGTAGGGCAAGTACTTTCTTTGTTACACTCTTTGTTTGTTTCTTCTTCTTCTTCTTTCTAGTTCTTCTTCTTCTTCTTCATTTCTTCGCCGGGAAGACAAGTTGTTTTAATAACGTGCTGAGGGTTCGTTTATGTTCATTTTACTCAAGTGTTCCTCCATTAAAAAAAAAAAAAATTTTTAGATAGTATTCTTTGTTTCTTTTTTTTCCTTTAATAGTATGATTTTTATTTGTTCCTTT
>NC_134891.1:28200384-28202884 GCF_041734735.1 Babylonia areolata
AATGAGTATGGGTATGACATTCAGAAACACATGTAAACATGCACGTACATAATTCTGATACAAACATCATCTTATGAAAATGAAAAAACAAAACAAAAAGAAAACAAACCAAAAAACAACAACAAAGAGAGAGAGAGAGGGGGGGGGGGGAGAGGGCGAGAGAGGGAGAGGAAGAGAGAGAGAGTGACAGAGAGGTTGAGGGGGGGGTGGGGGGGGGGGGGGGGGCGAGAGAGAGAAAGGGGGAGAGAGGGAGAGAAAAAGAGAAGGAGGGAGAGAGACAGGGAGAGGGTCACCGGTATACAGACAGACCGAACAAAACAACATACATAAAATAAAATACAATAAAATAAAATACAATAAAATACAATAAAATAAAATAAACAAAACTCACCTCCCAGTCCCTGTGGATGATCTGCGCTTTGTCAGTGGCGCTACCTGGCGGGGGCACCGTGAACACTTCGTCACTTCCGCAACTGGCGTCACTCAGCGCAGAGACTTGAGAGACGGCACTGGCGCTGCGCGTGCTGGGAGCCGAGCGCTCCTGCACACCCCCCAGAGAGAGCCACGGGCACCATTAGCATTTTTTTGTTTTTGTTTTGGCGCGCGCGCGCGCGTGTTTGTGTGTGTGTGTGTGTGTGTGTGTGTGTGTGTGTGTGTGTGAGGGGTGGAGTAGGTATACTTGTGAGTGTATGTGTGTGTGTGCGTGTGTGTGCGTGCGGGTATATGTGTGTGTGAGAGAGAGCGGTAGGTGCACTTGTGAGTGTGAGTGTGTGTGTGCGTGTGTGTGCTCGGCGCGCGCGTGTGTGTGTGTGTGTGTGTGAGGGGTAGGTATAGTTTGCGTGTGTGTGTGTGTGTGTGTGTGTGTGTGTGTCTGTGTGTGTGTGTGTGTGTGTGTGTGTGTGAGGGGTAGGTATAGTGTGTGTGTGTGTGTGTGTGTGTGAGGGAGAAGGTTTACTTGTGTGTCTGTGTGCTTGGAATGCAGTTTTCCTCAAAATGTCGGCGGTCTTTGGAAGTTAGAAACGCCACAGGTGATTTGGGGTGATCGAACTCCAAAGCGGTCTACACGAAAACTGCTTGTAAAATAGTGTTGTGAAACACAGTTAGCAGACGCCGGAAGTTCGGCACCAAGTTGCGGTTACTCTCGCCAGCAAGGGAGGGGCGCTGTGAACAGCTAGCAGGTGTCAGTCTGACGCATCAGAAAATCTGGGCAATGTACACTCGACCTTCGAGCAGGCAGCATCTGACCACACACAGCTCTGAGAAGAAGCCCAGCCACAATTTCGCGCCAGTTCCTGACCAGTGACTCATCACTCTCTCACTCACTCATTCCCTCGACCGCTGAGGTCGTTGGGGGGACATGAGGAAGATGTCATAGCTCGCCACGCCGTTATGTTGGCAGCTGTCTTGAGGAGATCTGGCATCGTTATTTTGGTCCATTCCTTGACGTTGTCGGACCAGCTCTTTCTCTGCCGCCCCCGTCTGCGCCCTCCCTCTACAGTCCCTTGCAGGATGGTTTTGGAGAGGGTGTTATGTCGTACGACGTGACCAAACCATGCCATCTTTCGTCGTTTGACAGTCGCCAGCAGTGGTTCTTGGGGTCCAACAAGGTTGCTGACCAGGTTCCGCACATAGTCATTGGTCTTGTGCTCCTTGTAGGAGATGTGTAGTAGTCTCATCAACGGCAGCCATCTTGAACTTTGACGAACTTTGACAACAAAAACAAGTTTGGAACGCCCACACCCTTCCGACTACGATGACGACAAGGTGGCAGAATGGTTAAGACGCTCAACTGCCAATACAGAGAGTCCGTGAGGGTGTGGGTTCGAATCCCGCTCTCGCCCTTTCTCCTAAGTTTGACTGGAAAATCAAAGTGAGCGTCTAGTCTTTCGGATGAGACGATAAACCGAGGTCCCGTGTGCAGCACGCACTTGGCGCACTGAAAAAGAACCCATGGCAACGAGAGTGTTGTCCTCTGGCGAAATTACATAAAATGAAATCCACTTTCATAGGTACACAAATATGTAAGCATGCACTCAAGGCCTGACTAAGCGCGTTGGGTTATGCTGCTGGTCAGGCATCTGCTCAACAGATGTGGTGTAGCGTGTATGGATTTGTCCGAACGCAGTGACGCCTCCTTGAGAAAGTGAAACTGAAACTGAAACTGACGACAACACCTACAGACAGGCAGGCCCACCAGTATTGACCATCCTGCCCCCAAAACGAGAAGCAAACGGTCAGTAGCCATTGATAATTGTCCCTCTAAACTGTATTGCCCGATCATAGGCCATTTTGACAAATTGTTTGGGCACTGACACTTTAATAGGACCCTGAAATTATAACGCTAAAATAGGACTTTACCGACAGAAGCATATACTGCGATTTAAAAAAAAAAAAAAGAAAAAAAGAAAAGAAAAAAAAAGAGGAAAATCCTTGACGTTCATCAAATGAATAACCATTCTCTCCTCTGCCCCTTACCAAACAGAATGCACCCTGCCTCTTC
>NC_134891.1:28237884-28240384 GCF_041734735.1 Babylonia areolata
ATATATATATATGTGTGTGTGTGTGTGTGTGTGTGTGTGTGTGTGTGTGTGTGTGTGTGCGTTGCGTGTGCGTGTGTGTGATTGAGTGTGTGTGTGTGTGTGTGATAGAGAGAAAGAAACACACACACACACACACACACACACACACACACACACACACAGAAAGAGAGAGAGAGAGAGAGAGAGAGAGAGAGAGAGAGAGAGAGAGAGAGAGAGAGGCAGGCGGATTATTAGAACATAAAATAAAAGATAAAAGTCGAACTTCAAACATCGTTCTCAGCTTTCTCTGCCAGAAGAGATGACCTGGTTTCGTGACCTACTTTTCAAGACTACTCGGATATGGGATGGAGGAAAGAGTGTAGTGGGAGTGCCAGGGATCGTCGAGAGGGGAGAGGGGGGGGGAGGAGGGAGGGGTCTGGGGGTATGTTGTGGGGGTGTGGGGGAGGTGGGGGGGGGTGGGGGTTGTGGGGGCGGGAAGGCTCAATCGGGATGCAGTGGTGGTATCTGGGTCGGCTCGTGTCATCTGAAGGTAAACCGAGGTCAGCAGAGTAAGAAAACAAGCGGTTGATGAAAGGAGTAGATAGACAGATAGATAGATAGATAGATGGGTTGATAGATAGATAGGAAAATAGGTAGGTAGGTAAGCGGGTAGACAGATAGAAAGATAACAATAGGTAAGTAGGTAGGTAGATAGAAAAATAACAATAGGTAAGTAGGTAGGTAGTTAGGAAGGTAGGTAGGTAGGAAGGTAGGTAGGTAGGTAAGTAGGTAGTTAGGTAGATAGAAAGATAACAATAGGTAAGTAGGTAGGTAGGTAGGTAGGTAGATAGATAGGTATGTAAGTAGGTAGGTAGGTAGATAGAAAGATAAAGATAGGTAGGTAGGAAAATAAATAGATAGGTAAGTATGTAGGTAGTTAGGTAGATAGAAAGATAAAGATAAAGATAGGTAGGTAGGAAGGCAGACAGATAAATAGATAGACAGGTAAGTAGGTAGATAGATAGGTAGATAGAAAAAAATAAGATATGTAGATAGGTAGATAGAAAGATAAAGATAAAGATAGGTAGGTAGGTAGGTAGATAGATAGATAGATAGTTAAGTATGTAGGTAGATATAAAAATAAAGATAAAGATAGGTAGAGGGAAAAATAAAGATAAAGATAAAGATAGGTAGGTAGGTAGATAGGTAGGTAAGTAGGTAGGTATATAGGTAGATAGAAAGATAAAGATAGGTAGGTAAATAGGTAAGGTAGGTAGGTAGGCAGATAGATAGAGAGAGAGAGAGAGAGATGGAGAGACAGGTGGATAGACAGAACGATTGATAGAACGAAGGATAGAACAATGGATAGATCGATAGACCGATGGACCGATGGATGGATGTATGGATGGATAGATGGGTAAATAGATAATATCAATAGATCAAGGCAATTCTAACTTGTTTGTTGGACTTCATTTTGGAAATTTTATCAGTTACACACACACACACACACACACACACACACACACACACACACGTACGCACGCACGCACGCACGCACGCATCTATCTATGCATATATGCATATATATATATATATATATATATATATATATATATATATATATATATATACTGAAATAGATAATAAATAGTGATAAATCAATGAATCAGTCAATCAATCAATCAGTTAGTCTGCCCACTCACCTTCCCCAACTAAAAAAAACAACAAATGTCCGGTGATGTATAAAACTGTAGAAATCCACTCACTCTCTCCCCTCTTGAAAGAAAATAAAACAACAACAACAACAACTACTACTACTACTACTACTACTACTACTACTACTACTACTACTACTACTACAATGACAATAACAAAGACCATACAAATAACAACCATACAAACAAACAAGTTCAGAAATACGGTGAACGTTCGGATAACCCAGTTTCCAAATATATTTCCCTAAAGTGTGTTTGGAGCACACACACACACACACACACACACACACACACAACACACACACACACAAAGAAAAAACAAGTTGACAAACTATACGGATTAAAGAAGAAGAAGAAGAAGAAAAAAAAGCGCGATACTGCATGGTAAATAACTTAAAGGTAGATCCCTCCCCTCCCCCCCCCCCACCCCCGTCCCCCACACCCCTACTCCACCTTCTTTTTCTTTCTTTTTGTTTAGTACCTTGCTTCCAGATTCACGTTTAGTTTCCAGGAGGCACCAAGGCAATACGGACTGATCTATCTAATACATGCCATACACATACTTACTACCTCTGCTGTTACGACACACACGCACGCACGCACGCACGCACGCACACACACACACACAAAGCAAATGTCTTACCTACGCACGAACACAACGCGCTCTGGATCACAACAACAGCAACCACAACCACCACCACCACCACAACAACAACCACAACAACAACAACAACAACCACAACAACAACCACAACCACCACCACCACCACCACCACAACAACAACAACAACAACAACAACCACAAC
>NC_134891.1:28250384-28252884 GCF_041734735.1 Babylonia areolata
ACCACCACCGCCCCTGCCCCTCCAACTCACTCCCCCCCCAACTCCCCGACACCCTCACCCCCTCCCTTCCCCCCCCCAAAACCTCCCCACCCCCTCCTAAATTATCCATTAGAACATTGCTGGCAGAAGCTGCTTGTGGCCGGTAATACAGTTTGGGTTTATTATTGTACACTTTTCTTTTCTTTTGTCTTCTTTTTCGTTCTCTCTCTCTCTCTCTCTCTCTCTCTCTCTCTCTCTCTCTCTCTCTCTCTCTCTCTCTCTCTCTCTCTCTCTCTGACTCGTTTGTCTTGGCGACGTACATAGACAGCCCCTGTGTTTAGTAGTAAATGCAGTTAACCTGTTTAGCTCCATTCTGAATTGTTCTGGCATTTTGTTTGGAAAAAAAAAAGAAAAAGAAAGAAAGAAAGAAGAAGAAGAAGAAAGCTTCGCGCAGTGTTGTGTGTTGTTCTTGTTGTTAAGTTGATGTTGTATGTGTGTTGGCGGATGGGTGTGTGTGTGTGTGTTGGGGGGGGGGCCGGGGGGGGGGACGTAGGAGAGGGGGACTAGGGTGATTGGGAGGTGTGTGTGTGTGTGTGTGTGTGTGTGTGTGTAGATAAGAGAACAACGTTCCCGTCAACAACTATATCATTTCCCTCAAGGCACGCACCAAGAATTTCACAGCAGAAAACAGAATGGAATCGGTGACATGTCAAATATTTTGCTCGCTGTGCAGACAGACAGACCTAAGCCACACCATACTTCTTTCTTCTTCTTTTTTTTAAAGACACCTTGGTTGTTGATCCTTTTGTTTTTCTTTTTTCTCTTTTTTTCATTTTCAGAACTGCCTTATGTCGGTGTTATAGTATATACAGAAAAGTACCTATAAACATTTTGTTCTGTCATGTACAGTTCCTGGTGAAACATTAACCATTAAACCATGGACTGAAAACTATGAATAAAAAATATAAAAAACAACAACAAAAAACAAAAAAAAACAAGACAACATTGTACCTTTCCAAGAAAAGTCCCGAAACGAAAGTAGAAGAAATTCAAACAAGAGATGTATACGTGTGATGATAAATGAATAAATAAATGAATAAATAAATAAACAAAATATATACATGTTTATAGTTCATGCTTCCGAAATCTCAGACTCTCCAACATGAATACAAAATGACACTGTGGTCTCTCTCTCTCTCTCTCTCTCTCTCTCTCTGTGTGTGTGTGTGTGTGTGTGTGTGTGTGTGTGTGTGAGAGAGAGAGAAAGGGGCACCATTTGTTTCTGTCCAGGCTAGAGATAGAGAGACAGACAGACAGACAGACTGACAGACAGACAGACTGACAGACAGACAGACAAGACAGACAGAATTAGGATAATTATTCTTCTCCTCAGGAGTACAACAGATGAACTCAGTGCCCCAATATAACGGAACCGCCTCCCCCCCCCCCCCCCTCACCGCTCCCCCCCCCCACACACACACACACCTACCCCCCACATCCATCCCCCACACCCACCCACACACCCACAGAACGTAACCAGCTGTGAAGTTTGTTGTATTATTTTCTCGCCTCTAGGAATGATTTGTTTACCCGACAAACACACACACACACACACACACACACGCACGCACGCACGCAAGCACACAAGTATGCACGCACGACACACACCACATACACAGACGCACACACACACACACACACAGAGAAACAGACATAGACACACGCAGACACAGAGACACAGACACAAACACACACACAGACACACACAGACACAGACACACAGACACACACACACACACACACACACACACACACACACACACACACACACACACACACACACACACAGACCCCATCTGCACGAAAGCACACACACAAAATCATGATTTCGTGTTTGCTTACGTATGAGTTTTTGGCCAAAGTCTATTTATTATTCAACAACACGCAAACTTGAACACCATTTTACGTCGTGCGCGCGCTCGCTCGCTTGATTTATTAGTGTTTACTTTCCAACCGCTTTATGACACTTTTTTATTTTTTCGTTCTGGCAGCAGGAGCAGGCAACAAAATGGTCTGAACGTGGGAGGAAACTGGTACAGGGTTTATAAAACCACGGTTGATGTTTGTTTGGTCGTATTTTGTTTTGTTGTTGTTGTTTTTTGTGTGTGTTTTTTTTCGTAATAAATCTTCACTTTTACTACTGCTGGTGAAAAGCCTGTGTAACCCATTCACCTTCGCAACGCCCTTTGTCTTAGTTTGAAAATACTACTACGAATACATTGTTGTTCTCTGTCTCTCTATCTTTCTCTCTGTCTGTCTGTCTGTCTGTCTGTGTCTCTGTCTGTCTGTCTGTCTGCCTGTCTGTCTGTCTGTCTGTCTCTCTCTCTCTCTCTCTCCCTCTCTCCTTGAAATTACCGTGACTGATAAACAAATGATGTATCCTTGTCTATGTGTCTATCTCCTTTCCTCCCTTCCTCCTTCCCTCCCTCCTCCCTCTCTTCCTCTCTCTCTCTCTCTCTCA
>NC_134891.1:28260384-28267884 GCF_041734735.1 Babylonia areolata
ATTCGTCAGTCTTATTATTTTATGACTATGTTGATGTGGTTGCCTAAAAGCTTGATCATGTTGTCATCGTCGTCGGCATCATCATCATCCATCCTCATCATCATCATTATCTTCATCGTCATCATCACCTCCACCACCACATCATCATCATCATCATCATCATCAAGCCTGATCATCATCATGGTCACGAACATGATCATGATCATCATCAACATCATCCACCACAATCATCACTATCATTATCACCATCAGCAGAAAAAGCAGCAACAGCAGCAGCAGCAGCAACAACAACAACAGCATCGTCCTGTTGCATGTTTACAGTCAAACATGCCGGTGTCGTTCTGAATATTTCCAGTTCCTTTTCCACCTCATGCGTTAACTCACTCAGTACGGCCAGTCCTCTCTTCTCCTCTACACAGACCCCTCGGATGTCCAGTACGGCCAGTCCTCTCTTCTCCTCTACACAGACCCCTCGGATGTCCAGTACGGCCAGTCCTCTCTTCTCCTCTACACAGACCCCTCGGATGTCCAGTACGGCCAGTCCTCTCTTCTCCTCTACACAGACCCCTCGGATGTCCAGTACGGCCAGTCCTCTCTTCTCCTCTACACAGACCCCTCGGATGTCCAGTACGGCCAGTCCTCTCTTCTCCTCTACACAGACCCCTCGGATGTCCAGTACGGCCAGTCCTCTCTTCTCCTCTACACAGACCCCTCGGATGTCCAGTACGGCCAGTCCTCTCTTCTCCTCTACACAGACCCCTCGGATGTCCAGTACTGCCAGTCCTCTCTTCTCCTCTACACAGACCCCTCGGATGTCCAGTGGGTGTCTGAATGACCCAACCTTTAGCTTCCGTCGTCAGAATTGTGGTATTCTTTGTCAACAATCACGTCTTCAGTATAAGAGCCTTCGGCTTGCAATATTTTGATGATGGTAACTGGGGTGAAACGCTGTTAACGTCGTCTCTTTCGCCGTTCGTATGGAGAGAGTTAAATCACATGTATAATAGAGATTTCATGTGCATGAACGTTTTGTTGTTGCTGTTGTTACTTTCTGTTGTTGTTGTTGATGTTGATGATTTTGTTATTTTTCGCCTCGTCGTTATTTAGGCAGACATACTCTGTTTTCGTATTATTTGATCTTCTGCGTGAGAATACACACGAAGCATTTTATCTTGTCACAACCCACCCCCACGCCAGTGACTCTAATTTTTGTAACAAGTGTACATATTTCGTTACATTATCATGCTGGAGTTTCATTTGTTTGTTTGTTTGTGTGTGTGTGTGTGTGTGTGTGTGTGTGTGTGTGTGTGTGTGCGCGTGCGTGCGTGCGTGTGTTTGTGTGTGCGAGCGCCTAGAGTTGACTTAATCAAATTTTGCGCCTTTTAAATATTATTATTAGTAGTAGTAGTAGTGTTTTTATGTATTTATCTATTTCATTATTTTTATGTATTTTATTTTATTTTTTATTTTTATTTATTTTATTTTGTTTTATTTTAATTTTAATTTTTTTTTTAATTGTTATTTTTTATTTCATTTTTTTTTTTTTTTTTTTTTTTTTTAATTTTTTTTTTAGGCCTGACTAAGCGCGTTGAGTTACGCTGCTGGTCAGGCATCTGCTTGGCTTGGATGTGGTTCGCGTATATGGATTTGACCGAACGCAGTGACGCCTCCTCGAGCTACTGATACTGATACAGATACTGATACTGATACTGCTGGAGTGATGGAGAAAACGTTCAGCTAAGACCGTGCTTTTTTATAATTTTTTTTCTGACTAACAAAAGCACATGTGTACTGTGCATGTCAGAGGGTAGTTGCATTACAGACTTACATCATGATGTCACTACGAATTTGACCTTTATTTGGATGACAACAGTTAACAGTAGGGACAGCAGCAGGCCCCATGTAGGTAGTACACACACATTTCAGGTTAGTTAAAAAAGAACGAAGCATGATAACTTGTGAGTACCATCGGCCAGATACTATGAACGCACTGCAATTGACAGTAGCTCTTGTGGCACTGTGTGCACTTGAAGAACCAAATATACGTTTAGAAAGTAAGGGAATTTTTTTTCGAAAAATGCCAAGAGGCTTTCTGTGACAATTACACGAACGCAACCGGTACCAACCCACCTACCTCATCCCCCCCTCCCCCCCCCCCCCTCCACCCCCTCACTTCCCACAACCCTCATTCTCCGACAAAAGATACCACATTATACCTCACGTCCCTCCCCACCCCCCCACCCCCACTCATCCAGCTCTCCACCACCCCCCCTCCCCCCCACGCTCCCCTCCCCCCGCTACCACTAATGACGTCAGCCGCCACCCACCTGAGACCGATGATGTCATGTTGCGAGGTCTCCAACTGACGTCGCAGGTCCTCCACCACGGGATCGCTGTCCAGCGATTTGCTCTTCTTCAGAGCGCTGCCCCGTTTGCCCGAGTCCCCGCGCGAGCTCCCGTGCCCGTGCCCGTGACCGTGTCCGTGTCCGTGTCCGTGATGTCGCGCATGCGCGATGGAGGCGGTGGACAGACGCTCTATCTCGCGGTCCTTCTCGATGATCCGCCATCGCAGCTCATCGGCGACCTGGGTGAGCTCCTTGACCTGGGAAGATCGGAACAGAAATTTGACAGAGTGAGAGAGAGTGGGGTGGGTGGGGGGGGGGATCGGATTGGGGGGTGTCGGGGGGGAGGGTTGAGGGGGGACAGACAGACAGACAGACAGAGAAGGGGGTGTGAGGGGGGTGGGGAGACAGGGAGAGGGAGGGAGGAAGTTAGGGAGAGAGAGAGAGAGGGGGGGGAGAGAAGGGGGAGACAGAGAGAGGGAGGGAGAGAGAGGGGGGAGAGAAGGGGGAGACAGAGAGAGGGAGGGAGAGAGAGAGGGGACAGAAGGGGGAGACAGAGAGAGGGAGGGAGAGAGAGGGGTGAGAGAAGGGGGAGACAGAGGGAGGGAGGGAGAGAGAGGGGGGAGAGAAGGGGGAGAGGGAGAGAGAGAGAGAGACAGGGAGTGCTGCAAACGCCTTGGTTTAGCAGGTTTAACCAGGCAAAACCAAACACAAACTCGAAAGGAGAGAGAGAGAAAGAGAGAGGGCGGAGACGGAGACGGAGAGATGGAGGGAGAGCAAGAGTGGGAAAGGGAAGGAGAGTGAGGGGGGGGGGGGGAGGAACGGAAGAGAGAGAACGTTGGAGACGTGTGTGAGAAAACGATTGGGAGAAGTGAGGAAGTTAAAGGGATCATCATCATCATCATCATCATCATCATCATCATCATCAATCATTAGCAGCAGCACTGTCATCATCATCATCATCACCATCATCATCATCATCATCAATCATTAGCACTACCATCATCATCATCACCATCATCATCATCATCATCATTAGCACTACCATCATCATCATCATTATTCTATTTTCCTCCACCACCTCCTCTTCCTCTCCCATCCACTTCCGCCTTAAGCCCCTCATAAAGCCAACTCTTCTTCCTCTTCCTCCTCCTCGTCTTCTTCTTCCTCCTCCTCCTCGTCTTCTTCCTCCTCCTTCTCGTCTTCTTCCTCTTCCTCCTCTTCGTCTTCTTCCTCCTCCTCGTCTTCTTCTTCCTCCTCCTCCTCGTCTTCTTCCTCCTCCTCGTCTTCTTCCTCTTCCTTCTTCTTCTTCTTCCTCCTCCTCCTTCTTCTTCTTCCTCCTCCTCCTCGTCTTCTTCCTCCTCCTCCTCGTCTTCTTCCTCCTCCTCCTCGTCTTCTTCCTCTTCCTTCTTCTTCTTCTTCCTCCTCCTCCTCGTCTTCTTCCTCCTCCTCCTCGTCTTCTTCCTCTTCCTTCTTCTTCTTCTTCCTCCTCCTCCTCGTCTTCTTCCTCCTCCTCCTCGTCTTCTTCCTCCTCCTCCTCGTCTTCTTCCTCTTCCTTCTTCTTCTTCTTCCTCCTCCTCCTTCTTCTTCCTCCACCTCCTCTTCTTCTTCCTCCTCCTCCTCCTTCTTCTTCCTCCTCTTCCTCCTCTTATTCTTCTTCTTCCTCCTCCTCGTCTTCTTCTTCCTCCTTATTCTTCTTCCTCCTCCTCGTCTTCTTCCTCTTCCTTCTTCTTCTTCCTCCTCCTCCTTCTTCCTCCACCTCCTCTTCTTCTTCCTCCTCCTCCTCCTTCTTCTTCCTCCTCCTCCTCTTCTTCTTCCTCCTCCTCCTCCCCCTTCT
Organism: Babylonia areolata; assembly: GCF_041734735.1. NCBI lineage: Eukaryota > Metazoa > Mollusca > Gastropoda > Neogastropoda > Buccinidae > Babylonia > Babylonia areolata. The sequence goes on from NC_134891.1 coordinate 28,264,564, forward strand.
TCCTCCTCCTCCTCGTCTTCTTCCTCTTCCTCCTCGTCTTCTTCCTCCTCCTCCTCGTCTTCTTCCTCTTCCTCCTCCTCCTTCTTCTTCCTCCACCTCCTCCTTCTTCTTCCTCCTCTTCCTCCTCCCCCTTCTTCCTCCTCCTCCTCGTCTTCTTCCTCTTCCTCCTCCCCCTTCTTCCTCCTCCTCCTCGTCTTCTTCCTCTTCCTCCTCCCCCTTCTTCTCCTCCTCCTCGTCTTCTTCCTCTTCCTCCTCCTCGTCTTCTTCCTCCTCCTCCTCCTTCTTCTTCCTCCTCCTCCTCTTCTTCTTCCTCCTCCTCCTCCTTCTTCTTCCTCCTCCTCCTCTTCTTCTTCCTCCTCCTCCTCCTTCTTCTTCCTCCTCCTCCTCCTCGTCTTCTTCCTCTTCCTCCTCCTCCTTCTTCTTCCTCCTCCTCCTCGTCTTCTTCCTCCTCCTCCTCGTCTTCTTCCTCTTCCTTCTTCTTCTTCTTCCTCCTCCTCCTTCTTCTTCCTCCACCTCCTCTTCTTCTTTCTCCTCCTCCTCCTTCTTCTTCCTCCTCTTCCTCCTCTTATTCTTCTTCCTCCTCCTCCTTCTTCTTCCTCCTCCTCCTCTTCTTCTTCCTCCTCCTCCTCCTCTTCTTCCTCCTCCTCATCGTCTTCTTCTTCTTGGAACATAGCGGTGCACGCACGAGCCTGATGTTTCATGGAGATGTTGTCCTTCCATTTAGGTTTCAGTCTGGACAGTACTGATGCAGTTTGCTGTCCTTGAGAGGATTTCTAGTTTGGATGTTTCATTGCTGCTGACGGATTTCCGGTAAGTGAACCGTTGAACAGTTTCCCAGCTTCAATCAGCAGTTCGTCTAATATCACCTGTAGTGAAAAGACGTCAAACTATAGAACGAACGAACATCAGCAGTTGGTAGTGGTGGTGGCGGTGCTGTTGCTGGTCATCAGCTGGGTCTTCCTTGGCACTGATTCCCATGCCATGCCTTGTCCATGATCCGTCCAGTCTTTGAACAAGCCTGATGAGTCCTTGCTCACTATTTGCAAGGCTATCGATATCATCTGCGAAGCGATGGTTTGTTCTGTTTTTGTTGTTGTTGTTTTTTTTTTCTTTCTTCTTCTTCTTCTTTTTTCTCTCTCCACTATTGAGTTTTCTGACATTATCTTCTAGCGTTTTGCAAGTTTATCAAATGGTTGTCACAAGGCTGTTAATGTCCAGCAGCAGCATACGTCTCTCGGCGAAGCTCGGAAGATATCCCTAGGTAGATATCACAGCGTGACACATGTCACAAAGTAACGATGACCACTTTAACTGCAACTAAAAAAAAATGTCGAAATTTCAGGATACGTGTCAATGAAATTGTAAAATATCGCAAGGTGGATCTTTTCCACACTGCTTATTCCATTTCCCCAAAGATGAACTTTGAGTATACAAGTGGAAAGCATTTCCTGTTTCATTTTCCTAAAAATAGATATTTAAAAAATAATAATAAATAAATAAATAGATATATAAACCGATAAAAACTTTAAACACTATTACGCGCAGACAGCTTGTCATAGTTCGCTTACCTGTTTATTCACTCCCACAGATTACACCCCCGGCATTACTGCGTTATTTATACACTGACGTTTTAAAAGCACACATACGTCATAACCTCCCTGGCGAATTACGTCCCTGACAACCCTGCGATACGTCAGGCCACCTGTGACGCGGTTATCTCCCTTCTTCTTACATAAACATGCAGCACAGCAGATAAACAAGGTCTCGGGCTGTGAACGTCGTGCTGAAATGTGCCCGTGTAAGCGGAAAATGAAAAACAAAGCAAACAAACAAACAAACAAAAACGGTAGGAAATGGGGGATATTAATTCCATTAACTTCAGGACACGCAGAAAGGAGGGTCGTTTAGCTTCTGAAGATGTGCCAAGAGTCCTGGAGTTCTGTTTCACTGCTGTCAGATGGGATTAATTTGTGGCTCTCGTTCGCATGTGTTTGATGGATGTGTGTGTGAACGTGAGTGTCGGTGAGACAGAACAAGACAAGGACCAGCCTACGACACTGCTGCCTTGGATGCAATAGCAGATCTGCTGTCTTTGACACAGGAGTCACTACCATGAAGGCCACATGACGCCCCAAACATAAGCTTTAAATACTCCCATCTAGGATCAAAAAGAAGAAAACTTACATGAAAGCAATGAGACGTAACCACCACAGAGGCATGGAACCTTTACCTTTTTAGACAGAAAACTGATGACACTTCCCTCAGACCCTCAACTGAACTCATTTCACACAGTCCACAATATGGCATGGGAACCAGCCCAGCCTGCGAACTCCCAAAACATAAATGGGTTTTAAGACAATTGTCATCGTGCTACCCCTGCTATGAATCTTTATCATTTGTCGCTCCAGTTAGTGTGAACTTCATATACTGTGTATGAATGCATGATGAATGATACGATATTAATCTGTCACTGTAACTGTTCAGATATCGCAAGGTGCATCTATGCCAAGCAGCATATCTAGGTTCTGCAATGCTGAACTTTGAGGACACAGGCTGAAAGCACTTCTTGTTTCATTTTACTCAAACAAATTTTTGTTATACTATAAATACATGATAAAGATTTTAAACACCATTACGTGCACACAGCTTGTCATGCTCCACTTTCCTGATGTTTATTCACTCCCACAGATTACACCCCCGGCATTACTGCGTTATTTATACACTGACGTTTTAAAAGCACACATACGTCATAACCTCCCTGGCGAATTACGTCCCTGACAACCCTGCGATACGTCAGGCCACCTGTGACGCGGTTATCTCCCTTCTTCTTACATAAACATGCAGCACAGCAGATAAACAAGGTCTCGGGCTGTGAACGTCGTGCTGAAATGTGCCCGCGTAAGCGGAAAATGAAAAACAAAGCAAAAAAACAAACAAACAAAAACGGTAGGAAATGGGGGATATTAATTCCATTAACTTCAGGACACGTAGAAAGGAAGGTCGTTTAGCTTCTGAAGATGTGCCAAGAGTCATGGAGTTCTGTTTCACTGCTGTCAGATGGGATTAATTTGTGGCCCTTGTTAACGTGTGTTTTATGGATGTGTGTGTGTGTGTGTGTGTGTGTGTGTGTGTGTGTGTGTGTGTGTGTGAATGCTAGTGTAAGTAAGAATGAGAAAGAGAGAGAGACAGACAGACAAAGAGAGACAGACAGAGAGGGAGAGACAGAGAGAAAGAGACCGGACACAGAGAGAGAGACAGAGAGAAAGAGACAGACATAGAGAGAGGGAGAGACAGAGACACATAGAGAGAAACAGAGACAGA
>NC_134891.1:28270384-28272884 GCF_041734735.1 Babylonia areolata
TTCATAACCTACATCCCAAAGAACAAAGCAATCCGTTCACACACACCATACACACTACCTTCTCTTCATAACCTACATCCCAAAGAACAAAGCAATCAGTTCACACACACCATACACACTACCTTCTCTTCATAACCTACATCCCAAAGAACAAAGCAATCAGTTCACAAACACCATACACACTACCTTCTCTTCATAACCTACATCCCAAAGAACAAAGCAATCCGTTCACACACACCATACACACTACCTTCTCTTCATAACCTACATCCCAAAGAACAAAGCAATCCGTTCACACACACCATACACACTACCTTCTCTTCATAACCTACATCCCAAAGAACAAAGCAATCAGTTCACACACACCATACACACTACCTTCTCTTCATAACCTACATCCCAAAGAACAAAGCAATCCGTTCACACACACCATACACACTACCTTCTCTTCATAACCTACATCCCAAAGAACAAAGCAATCAGTTCACACACGCCATACACACAGTGCCTTCTCTTCATAACCTACATCCCAAAGAACAAAGCAATCCGTTCACACACGCGCACGCAGACACACAGACAGACAGAAGAAAAAACAACCAGTTTCAGTTTCAGGTTGTTTTTGTTTTTTCAAGAAAGCGTCACTGCGTTCGGACAAATCCATTTACGCTACACCACATCTGCCAGGCAGATGCCTGACCTGCTAGCAGCGTAACTCAACGTGCTTTGTCAGGCCTTGAGTGCATGCATATATATATATATATATATATATATATATATATATATATATATATATATATATATATATATATATATATATATATATATATATATATTTATGTCGCTATCGGAGTGAATTTATTCTACATAATTCTGCCAGAGGACAGGACTTTTGTTGCCATCGGAAATGTTCAGTGCGCCAATTGCGTGCTGCTCACGGGGACATCGGTTTATCGTCTTGCCCGAAGGACTAGACGCTCAGTTTGATTTTTGCATTTTTGCAGTCCAACTTGAGAGAAAGGGTGAGAGCAAGATTCGAACCCAGACCCTCACGGACTCTGTATTGGCAGATGAGCAGTCAGGCTTGATCAACCATTCTGCCGTCTTCCTCCCGACAAGAACACACACACACACACACACACACACACACACACACAACACAACAGTTACCTTCTCCTCGTAGTAAGCGTCAGGGGCAGGGGGCGCCAGCTGATCCCGCTGGTTGGCCGCTTCCTGTTCCTGCTCCTTCAACTTCCGCTCCAGTGACGTCACTTCCACCCTCAGCGTCTCGGCCTCTTTCTCCGCCTCCGCTTGGCCCCGCTGTGACGTCATGAGTTCCTGCTCCAGGAGAGCCATCTGCAGTTTCAAGGTGACGACACTGGTTTCATCGTCACTTGAGTCCAGACGTTCTCTTTCATGGTACGGGTCGTCTGAAAGGAGGAGAAGAAATAATGAGGAGCGGGCAATGCAGCAAGTTAACAAAGCAGAGTATGACCATCATCATCGAAGTCGTCATCATCATCATCACCACCACCACCACCACAACCACCACAACCATCATCATCATCGTCGTCGTCACCATCATCACCACTACCACCATAATCATCATCATCACTACCATCATCACCACCACCGTCATCATCACTACCACCATCATCATCACCACCACCACAACGACAACCGTGACCATGACCATCATCATCATCATCATCATCACCGTCATCTCCACCGCCACCACAAGAACAACCGTCACCATCATCATTATCATCAACGATAGCATCATCATCATCATCGTCATCATTTCCGTCATCACAACCACCACCACCACCATCATCATCATCATCACCATTACCATCACCACCACCACAACCTTCATCATCACCACCACCACAACCATCATCATCAACACCACCACCACCACCATCACCATCATTACCACCACCACCACCACCACCATCTTCATCGTCATAATTATTATTATCATTACCATCATCATCATAATCGTAATCGTCGGAATCATCACCATCACCATCACCACCAGCACCACCATAATCATCAATCATCATCATCATCATCATCACCATTGTAATCGTCATTATTATCATCATCATTATCACCATCACCACCACCACCAACCACAAACACCATCATCATCACCACCACCACCCCTACCACCACCACCACCACCATGATCATCATCATCATCATCACCACCACCACCACCACCATCACCACCACTACCACCACAACTACCATCACCACCACCACCACCATCACCACCACCACAACCACCACGCCCACCAACACCCCCACCACCACCACCACCACCACCACCACCCCCACCAACACCCCCACCACCACCACCACCATCACCACCACCACAACTACCATCACCACCACCGCCACCATCACCACCACCATCACCACCCCCACCCCCACCCCCACCACCCCCCAACACCATCATCACCACGACCAACACCACCACCCCCACCACTACCACCAC
>NC_134891.1:28280384-28285384 GCF_041734735.1 Babylonia areolata
TCTCTCTCCCCCCTCTTTCCCTCCTCCCTCTCTCCCTCCTCTCTCTATCCTTTCTCTTTCCTCCTCTCTCTCTCTCTCCCCTCTCTCTCCCTTCTCTCTCTCTCTCCCTCCTCTCTCTCTTCCTCTCTTTTTCTCTCTCTCCCTCCTCTCTCTCCCTCTGTCTGTCTGTCTCTGTCTGTCTCTCTCTCTCTCTCTCTCTCTCTGTTTGCAAGTGTATTTTGTTTTACTGTCACACGGGATTTTTTTTCCCACAGAATTTTGTCTGGGACAACCCATTTGTTGCCATGCGATTTTATTTTCCAGTTGTGCAGTATGCACTTTGCACACGGAAACTTCCTGTTCATCGTCTTCTCCGAAAGACTAGCTTCCAGACCACCACCACCATTCATTCAAACTGAAGGGCTGTGACACTCAACCAACAGACCTGGAGGAATCTGGTGAACAGTTCTTCTCTGTGGTGCCCCAGGGACTCTTCAACAGAGATAAGGGAGAAAAAGAAGTTCTTTGAGGGCCGGGGGGAAAAAAAGAGGCGGGGCAAAGGGAGAGCATGCCCTTGTATTGGACAGGATTTATCTCCCTTCAGCCTCTCTCTCTCTCTCTCTCTCTCTCTCTCTCTCTCTCTATGAGGAAAATAAGGAAGAAAGACAGACTAGACAAAAAGAAAGAAAGTGAAAAATAAGAAATGAACGAAAACAAATGAACGAACAAAAGAAAAAAAAAATAAACGAAAAGAATGGACTGAAGGGAGGAAGGAAAGGAGTGAGATACAACCGCCTTGAAAGAAGAGAGAGACAGAGAGAGAGAGGGAGACAGAGATACAGAGAGAGAGAGACAGTGATACAGACAGAGACAGAGAGAGAGGGAGACAGAGATACAGAGAGGAAGAGACAGAGAGGGAGACAGAGATACAGAGAGAGAGAGAGATAGAGAGAGATAGGGAGACACAGAGAGAGAGACAGAGAGGGAGACAGAGATACAGAGAGAGAGAGATAGGGAGACAGAGAGAGAGAGAGACAGAGAGGGAGACAGAGATACAAAGAGAGAGACAGAGATACAAAGAAAGAGAGACACAGAGAGAGAGACAGAGAGAGAGAGACAGAGAGAGAGACAGAGAAAGACAGTGATACAGACAGAGAGAGAGACAGAGAGAGAGAGAGACAGAGAGGGAGACAGAGATACAGAGAGAGAGAGACAGAGAGAGAGAGACACACACACACACACACACACACACACACAGAGAGACACAGAGAGAGAATCAGAGAGACAGAGAGAGAGACAGAGACAGAGAGAGAGTGAGACAGAGAGAGACAGATTCAGAGAGAGAGACAGACAGACAGACAGAGATTTTTTTTTTTTTTTTTTAAACATTATTACTCAAGGATAAAGATTTCAGGCATTGCCTATTCTTCCAATCTGTCCTTGTGACAGCAATAACAACAATAACGATAACGACACAACAATGATAAATTTTGTGAATACTACTACTACTACTACTACCACTACTACGAATAATAATCATCATCATTATCATCAACATTGTAAAAAAGTAATACAACGAACACATTCACACCATCCCACCCCCACCCCACACATGTACACACTTACTCCTATCCAACACAGAGAGAGAGAGAGAGAGAGAGAGAGAGAGAGAGAGAGAGAGAGAGAGAGAGACGCTTCAGACGCTTCAGACATTATTTATTGACATTGGCCTATCTACAGCCCTTATGTCAAGGGGACATAATTCTCAATTGCAGCGTCGTGTATTGAACGAAAAAACAAAACAAAAACAAACTATGAACAGTAAATAAAACAATTCTTGTCAATAAGCTTTTCTAGAACAAGGTGAATTAATTGTTAATAGATGCATGTGCTACATGTACACAAAGGACACGCGAGTGTCAGAGACAGATATATATATATATATATATATATATATATATAGAGAGAGAGAGAGAGAGAGAGAGAGAGAGAGAGAGAGAGAATTAATGCAAATACAGAGACATGACCAAAGTGAGAAACAGATGGTGAACATGAAAGGAACACAGAAGCACAACATCATTGTACATGAACAGTCGTGATTGATATCCTGATGCACATGTTACAGTCATTAACGTCCATTCAAAAGAGAGACAGACAGACAGACAGACAGACAGAGACAGAGAGGCAGAGAGACAGAGACAGACAGATAGAGAAAGGAAGAGAGGGAAAAAAAAAGAAATAGAAAAATAGGCAAAAACAAAGTAAGAACAATAATCGAGAGCCAAAATTTTGCGGAAAAAAACAAAAAACAACCCATAAACAAAGAAAGAAAGAAGAAAAAAAATGAGAAAAAAAAGAAATAAAGAAAAAAAAGAAAGAAATAAAATAGATGAGAAGAAATAGAAATAAAGAAAATAAATACACATAAGAAGAAGAAGAAGAGAGAAAGAGATTCAAGATTCAAGATTCAAAAACTTTATTACTCAAGGATAAAGATTTTAGGCATCGCCCAGTCTTCCAATCTGTCCTTGTGACAACAATAACAATAACAACATTAACGACAACGACACAAAAATAATAATTTTGTTAACACTGCTACATCTACTGCTACTACAACGAAGAATGATCACCATCATCATCATTAACATCGTAAAAAGTAATAAAACGAACGCATTCATACATTCATATCCATACACATGCACACACTCTCTCCACCCAACATACACACACACACACACACACACACACACACACACACACATACTTATGCACATACAGAGACATGACCGAGAGAGAGAGAGAGAGAGGGAGGGAGAGAGAGAGAGAAAGAAGAGATTGGAGGGTGTTGCCTATAACGTTACTAAGCTTTCGGACTCCCAGCCATTATCTTAATTCTCAGCAGGTGTGTACTGTTCATCGGAAACAGATTTTGGGACAGTGGGGTGTGTGTAATCAGTAGTAGACCTTGCCGCCCTTTGAGCCAAGACCGTGAACTGAATGGATAGAGAGAAGGGGGATAAATCAAGAGAGAGAGAGAGAGAGAACGAGGAGGGTAGAGGGAAGGTGGGGACTGACAGACAGACAGAGAGAGAGAGAGATAGGGAAGGTGGGGGCTGACAGACAGACAGAGAGAGAGAGAGATAACGATAACGATAACGATGTTGGCCCCATTTTGAAGGGGGGTACAACATAAATAGGAAACATCTTTATAGAAAATGATGCGCACAAAAATATTGTACATGTAATTCTTGAATATTGTATATATATATATATATATATATATATATATATATATATATCTATTGAACAATATCGTGGTATCAGCTCATAGTGGTTCTTCTAGTTCTTCTCTGCGAGAGAGAGACAGAGACAGACACAGAGAGAGAGAGAGACAGAGACAGACAGAGAGAGACAGAGAGACAGAGCGACACTGACTGGCACTATTTTATTGTCCATTCAGCGTTAAGGCCCCTTAGACAAGAGGGGTGGGGGTGGAGGTTTACAATTGAAATGACAATTGCAAGAAATGAAATACATTTATTTTTTATTCACACACACACACACACACACACACACACACACACACACACACACACACACACACACAACCTTTACGATAACACCACCCATCCAGCATAACCAATACAACAGCAGTCTAAAGACCACTGAATCCATGTCAGGAAACGCTACCAGAAAAGAACATCGAAGAAGAGAGAGAGAGAGAGAGGCAAGCAACTACCTATAACGTGAATCATGTGGTAGGCCCAACTCAGTAGTTTATAGTAGGTCTCTCTGGTCCATCTCGTGTAAAAAAAAAAAAAAAAAAAAATACTGACCACCTGCTTCCGCTACCCCTATCCCACAACCCAACCCCATCCCCCCCCCCCCCCACCCCGTCTCCCAGCCCCCGCCCTCCCCTACTGCTATAATACACAAGATGGTTTCAATCACGACACCTTTTGGGCAGGGTTATCAGTCCTTGTCTCTCATCACACAAACAACAAGCATTCCATTGGATGTTATCTGCCCTGCCTACTGCTTCTGCTGTCCTCCTCCCCCCCCCCCCCCCCCCCCCCCCCCCCCCCCCCCCCCCCCCCCCCGCCCCCCCTCCCCAACCCACCCCCACACTCACACACCTTGCCTGAGAAATGAGCCCTAAGTAGGTATACTTTGCCCAGTTGCCGTCCTTCTTCTTCTTTTTCTTTTCCTTCCTCTTCTTCTTTCTCCTTCTCCTTCTTCTTCTTCTTCTTCACCTTCTTCTTCTTCACCTCCTCCTCCTCATCATCCTTCTTCTTCTTCTTCTTCTTCTTCTTCTTCTTCTTCTTCTTCTTCACCTTCTTCTTCTTCTTCACCTTCTTCTTCTTTCTTCTTCTTTTTCTTTTTCTTCTTCTTTCTCCCTCTCCTTCTTCTTCTTCTTCTTCTTCTTCTTCTTCATCACCTTCTTCTTCTTCTTCACCCTCTACTTCTTCTTCTTCTTCTTCTTCGTCTTCACCTTCTTCTTCTTCTTCTTCTTAACCTTCTTCATGACCTTCTTCTTCTTCTTAACCTTCTTCTTCACCTTCTTCTTCTTCAAATAAGAATAATAAAGTCACTGCTCCGCATAGCCGCAAAAATACTGCCACGGCAATGGCACGTGGGACCTTACCAATTCTAAACTGAAGCTATGCTAGTCCATCCATCCGGTATGGCTGTGACCGCCGCGCCCGTCGATGCGTTTTGTCGTTAGTCCAGGAGAAAGGTAAGCAAAGGACTCAAGGATATAGCAAGCATTTCACTCACTTACTTACTCATTCAGCCTCTCATTCACTCATTCGCTCACCCACTTACTCATTCACTCACTCACTCATTCACTCATTCACTCACCCACTCTCACTCACTCACTCACTCACTCACTCATTCACTCACCCACCCTCACCCACACTCTCACTCACTCACTCACTCACTCACTCACCCACTCACTCACTCATTCACTCACCCACTCTCACCCACTCTCACTCACTCACTCACTCATTCACTCACCC
>NC_134891.1:28292884-28305384 GCF_041734735.1 Babylonia areolata
ATTCAGTTCTTTCCAGTCATCTTGTTTAAAACAATATTGCACCTCTGGGATGGGCACAAAAAAAAAAAGAAAAAAAGAAGAAGCCTAATTATATGCAAACTGCATTTACTGTTATATTTAGATTTTTTTGTATTCTCTAAACTTGGCACTTTGACCTCTTATTCTGACACAAACAACAAGAGGAGTCATTATTATCATTTTTTGTTCAAACAGGAACTTCTTTTGCTAAGCATGGAATTTTTATCTATTTTGCAAACGTTTTGGGGCAGATAGTAAAAAAGGGAAATTACTCTGTAATTAATGCTAGGGGACTTAATTTATCACAAGTGAGTCATGAAGGCTTTGCCTCTCTTGTTAAGTATTCGTGATGGTCAGCTTAGAGTAGAGTAGGGTTTCTAATTCTGGGATTAATCTTTAATGTACGTGTTATCTCAGAACAGATCTCTTTTCATTGCAAACAGGAACTTTTAGGTACGTGATGGTCAACTTAGAGTAGGGTTTCTAATTCTGGAATTAATCTTTCATGTACGTGTTATCTTAGAACAGATCTCTTTTCATTGCAAACAGGAACTTTTAGGTACGTGATGGTCAACTTAGAGTAGGGTTTCTAATTCTGGAATTAATCTTTCATGTACGTGTTATCTTAGAACAGATCTCTTTTCATTGCAAACAGGAACTTTTAGGTACGTGATGGTCAACTTAGAGCAGGGTTTCTAATTCTGGGATTAATCTTTAATGTACGTGTTATCTTAGAACAGATCTCTTTTCATTGCAAAAAATGGGGAGCCAAGAATCATACAGATAGTATAAAAGTGTATCGCCCATTGTCATACAAGGAAATAAGCAATATACTAGAAAGAGACTTTTATAGTTGCTTGAATTCAAGTCTAAAACCTCGTCAGTTGACTCTCTCAGACTTTGGTCCGATTCACAGACCAATTCTGAGTTTAACTCTCAGACTATTCTCAAATTCATTACGGACCAAGTATTGTTCTAATGTCAAGTGCATACGCTTTAGTAACCTGACAATTAAAGTATATGATTTTTTACTGTAGCTTGATGAAGCCTTATGTACACGAAAGTGTGTCTGCACAAGTGATTAAGAACGTTGATGTTTTTGACTTTTTGCATTCATTATCAGTTGTTTCGCTTGTCAGTTTAACGACTTCTCTTTTACGAAGTCCTTTAAGTAATTTCCTGTAATTGTATTTAGATTTTTTTTTCAAATTTCACCCACATTTTTACCCTCATTTGCCCAGTTTCCCCGAACCCTCCATTCATTCACATCTCCCACCCCTTCTAACCGATAATACTCAAATGTATTCATAAATACTTAACAAAATGTCTTCAATCACCGAAATGAGTGACGGGACATTAAACCAAAATTCCTCCTTGCAAACAAGAATGTTTTAGTACGGGATCTGCCATTTCAGATTTTATAATGATACAAGTGTACTTGTCTTCCAGATCATGAAATAGTGATTCTTAAAATACGTGTTGTTTCAGAGGAAAACAGACAAACAAGCAACAAAACTACTGCGTGATAAATCAGACTGTTGTCTTTTAGTATTTTCGTGATTTTTATTCAGCTTGATTAGTTTTTGTTGTAATTACTTTGTTTAGTTCAACGTTTGTCGTGTGCATGTGTTCGTCGGACTCAACTGCGGGCTGAGGGACTGTGGCGGGAGTGGTGAGCCTTTGAATGTCCACATAATTTCCAATCGGATAATAAATATCTGTTGTATTGTATTGTATTGCATTGTATTGTATTGCATTGTATTGTATTCACTTTGATAAGTTCCCTGTGCGCACAAGTAACATCTTTGCAGTAAAACACAGAATTTTACAAATAAACGTTTAAGTAAGAATTAATTGATTAGCAGGAAAACCAACACAGTGTCTGAGACAGTTTTTGTTGTAGTAGTTGTTGTTGTATTTCTTGCTGAATTTCTGTTGTTGTTGTGTTTATGATGATGGATTAGATATGGACGGTGACAGTTGCTCCCATGGAGACCCGTGTAGGTTTAGGGTGACTACTGCTATCCCGGAAAGGCACCCTTCCTTTCACAAACAGATCCCAGGTTTTCAACCAGGCCCGAGAGATACCACGCCACCACACCTGTAGTGGAGGTCAGGATCGTTGTTGTTGTATTTGTATTTCTTTTTATCACAACAGATTAATTTTCTCCGTGTGAAATTCGGGCTGCTCTCCCCATGGAGAGCGCGTCGCTACACTACAGGGCCACCCACTTTTTTTGTATTTTTTCCTGCGTGCAGTTGTATTTGTTTTTCCTATCGAACTGGATTTTTCTACAGAATTTTGTCAGAAACAACCCTTTTGTTGCCGTGGGTTCTTTTACGTGCGCTAAGTGCATGCTGCACACACGGGACCTCGGTTTATCGTCTGATCCGAATGACTAAGCGTCCAGACCACCACTCAAGGTCTAGTGGAGGGGGAGAAAATATCGGCGGCTGAGCCGTGATTGGAACCAGCTCGCTCAGATTCTCTCGCTTCCTAGGCGGACGCGTTACCTCTAGGCCATCACTCCACTGTTGTTGTTGCTGCAAACTGCTCCTTACAAGGCATCCGTGAAGTGAATGACTTTCAGCTACGTGGTCCTCATCTTCCAACCTGAACCCTTAGCACATCTACCCGCTGTGGTCAATCCCTTGTTGGGGGATCGAACACACGTTCTTCCAAGTCATCAGTCTACAACACTAACCACTTCGCCAAGGTGGCGGCTTTATCCATTGTGACCTCACGTGGTCAAAAAAAAAAAAAAAAAAAAATCTATTGCCCGCCTTCATTGCTTCAAATGGGGTGTGCTGGTGAGTGTGAGTGTGAGTGTGTGTGAGTGTGTATGAGTGAGAGAAAGAGACAGACAGACAGACAGAGAGAGTGTGTGTGTGTGTATGTTATATAGTTAGGTAGGTGGGTGGGTGGGTAGATATGCTCGTGTGGGTATGTGTGTGCGTGAGTAAGAGAGAGAGAGAGAGAGAGAGAGAGAGAGACTGTGTGTGTATGTTAGTGTGTGTATGTGTGGGTGTGGATGTGGGTGTGAATGTGTGTGTATGTGTGTCTGTGTGAGTGTATATGTGTGTGTGTTTGTTTGGTTTTTGTGTGTGTGTTTGTGTGTGTGTGTGTGTGTGTGTGGTGTGTGTGTGTGTGTGTTTATTTGTGTGTGTGTTGTGTGTGTGTTTATATTTGGTTTGTGTGTGTGCGTGTGTTTGTGTGTTTGTGTTGTGTGTGTGTTTATTTGGTTTGTGTGTGTGTTTGTGTGTGTGCGTTAGTGTGCATGTGCTTCCATGCGAGGATGCAGCGTTCATATAAATGATGGAAACATTGCCAAACCCAGTCAGATACTACAAAAAAAAAATAAATAAAAAAATAAAATAAAATGAAATAAAATAAAAAAAACCCAAACTATAATATTAGATTGGGCGGGGGGGGGGGGGGGGGGGGGGGGGGGAAATGATGACAAAGGATAGAAAAAGCATCCAAAATAACCACCAAACTGGTTTGTCAGAAAAATAACTATTCTACTATTAAAAAAAAAAATCACAGGAAAAGAAAAACCACACCACACCACAACCACAACCACAACTACAACAACACTCACAAATACAATGCGTTGAGTTTGTGCACAAAATCAGCTTTATTCGCCAAAAGAAAAGATTTTCTCCACACCAGTGAGAGAAGAAAAAAAAAGAGGAAAAAAACGTATTTACAATAACATGACAGAATTGTTGTTGTTTTTTTATATGAAAAAAAAAATCCAAACAAACCAGCTTGCAACTTTCTCAAAATAAATTAACAGTAGGAACGAAATAAACACTCTGAATTAAGAAGAAAAGAAGAAGAAGAAAAAAGGGAAAAAAACACTTTACCAAGTATTGCTTGTTCAGTTACCACAAACTGTACACAGTTCCATACAAAAACTCTCAAACCTTTCTCTACAAAATATCTGCACATCTCCAAAAAAAAAAGGGGGAAAAAGTAAAAACATAACCAAAAAAACATAAACAACAACAAAAAAATAGACTCAACAAACAGCCGGAATAAAAAATTAAATTAAAAAAAAAAGGGTATCCTCCACAAATTCTCCAATCTTGCAGCAATTAGGAGCTAGCGGCCGGGTCAAAGGTCAAGGCTGGGAGGCTGGATGCGCGCGCAGGACTCAGTAAGGGGGAGAGAAGGCTGACTAGTCTATGGACCGAGTATAGATGCTAGATATGACCTGCAAAAAGGGAAATAACACAGGCTTGTCAGTAAAGGACTGGGTATTTATAGCGCATGATAGGTTGTCTTTATCTTCTTTTTCTTTTTTTTTATTGTTTTTTTTTCTTTTCTTTCTTTTTTTCCTTTGTCAATCTTTGTCTACACACCATAGGAAACTGCAGAGATGACGCTAATCACTGACGGGTTTAATCAAAGGAACATAAAAGAAAAAAGATACCAATCTACTTTTACAATAAAAAAAAAAAAAAATTCTTCACGAGAGAGGAAACCACCTCAACTTCTATTAATAAAACACTACAAGGAAATGCCGAAGTGAATAAGTTTACCAATGATTATTAGGGACCCCCCACCCCCTCTCCGGGGGGTGGGGTGGGGGGGGGGTGTTGGGGAGAGTTATGAGAGTTGATTTAACCCATTCACTCCTATGGAGTTTATAGCCTCTGGCAGGCTTCAATGCGCAGAAAATATACCAGCCCCCCCCCCACCCCCCTCCCCCTCCAAATTACATGCAGACACGTCCAAACCAAGAAATATTGGAGAAGTGAGTTCCCCTTTCGTGTTAAGGTTTAATAAGCATAATATATATGCTTGAAAGTGAAAACTGTTTGATCAATTAATGAGACGAACTTTTGGCGCCACTTTTGAGAGGAATGCTCGGGCACTGACGCAGGCCTGAACGAGTTAAAGGGTAGCCGATTCACAGTAGCCAGAATTCTCATAAAGTCTCTAGTCAGCATCTTAGCCAGGAACGTGTTGGAGGTCACATAGTAGATATATATATATGTGTGTGTGTGTGTGTGTGTGTGTGTGTGTGTGTGTTCAGCACCAGAAGAGACAAGGCTCAAGTCTTCTTTTGTTTTTGTTTGCTGTTGTGTTTTTTCTGCCCTATAAGCACACCTGGGGGAGAAGGTCAAAATACCCAAACGCTGGCTGGCTGTACATTTGTTTTACGTCGGGAATGGAAGGGTGGGTGCGGGGGGGGTGGGGTGGGGGGGGGGCTTTGGGGAAGGGGTTGGGAGGGGAGCGTGGAGGGGGCAACGCTACCACTAACATCCACGCCTCAGCTCTCTCTTACACTGTCTCTGTCTGTCAGTCTGTCTGTCTGTCTGTCTGTCTGTCTGTCTCTCTCTGGGGCTGCTCATCTGCCTCCCTCCCACCCTCTCCTATCTCTCAAGTTCTCCTCCCTAACACCCCCCCTCCGCCCCCCGCGTATGTGAACATTTGTATGTGTGTGTGTGTGTGAGAGAGAGAGAGAGAGAGAGAGAGAGAGAGAGATTATGTGTATGTGTGAACCCTCACGCAAGAATCTTTATCATCAAATTTAATCATCGAATGGATAACGAACTCCCCACCTCTCTCCCCCCCCCTCTCTCCCTATCTATCTGTCTATCTATCTCAAGCTCCCCCACCCTTTCCTTCCAAACTCCCTAATCCCTCAACCCCCCATAAGCTCCCTCTCTGTCTGTCTGTCTGTCTCCCTCTCTCTCTTCATTCGCCCACCATCCTCTCCACCCTCCCTCTTTTTTTTCTCTAGCTTTAACCCCTACCTCTCTCTGTCTCTCCTCCCCCTCTATTATTCCCTCTCTGTCTTTGTCTGTCTGTCTGTCTGTCTTAAGAACCAACTATCAAAAAAACAAACTAACAAACAAACAAACAAACAAAACACAAAACAACAACAACAACAACAACAACAACAAAATATATATATATATATATCATCAATTAAAATTTGTTTGTTTTCACGGGTTTCATTAGCGAAGAATCATCATTACAGATCGTCATTTCAAACTTAATATTTCCTATTTCCTTCATGTCAATCGTTACAAACAGACCATCACAATCGCTACCAATTTTAAAAAAAAAAGATTTTAACAAATATTTCAACTCATAACAAGCTAAGTACTAACGAAGTCTGATACTGCAGATGTGTGTTTTTCGGTACAAGAATTTGTCTCTTTTTGATAATAAACGATGGGGCGTAACCAAAACAACTAACAACAACAACAACAACAAACATACAAAAACAAACAACAACAACAACAGCAAACAGCAACACCGTCAAACTTTATATAAAAAAAAAAAATTTTAAAAAAGATTCCATGTCTTCAAAATCGTCATCCTCCTTCCTCTGAAGTTGATTACAACTTGGGATAAATGGGGTGGGGAGGGGGAGGGTGGTGGTGGTCCTATAACAATTGTTTTTTGTTTGTGTGTATGTGCGTGTGTGTGTGTGTTTGTATGATACTAATAAAGCAATTAACTGTTATTGTTCTGGCTTGCCTTTTTTTTTTTTCTTTTTTTTTTTCTTTCTTTTTTTTTCATATCTTTTTCTCCACTTTTTTCTGGGACGAAGAGAATGATCGAGAATATCCCCTTCTTGTTAAAGGGTCGATTATTGTCATCATTACCATCATCGATATTGGTGGTGTTGTTATTATTATTATTATTATTATTATTATTATTATTATTATTATTATTATTATTATCATTATTATCATCACCATCACCATCACCAGTATTATTATTATTATTATTATTATTATTATTGTTATTATTATTATGTTTGTAATCATTGCCATTCTCATTGATATCATAGGGTGTGTGGATTTTCTCTCTCTCTCTCTCCCTCTCTCTCTCTCTCTCTCTCTCTCTCTCTCTCCCTTTACCTTTTTGCCGCTTATCCCTTAGTAGTTTAGTTTGTTTCGATTACGTCTTTTTTTTCCTTTCTATTCCATCCATTTTATTTGGTTTTGCACCATTTGTTTTTTTTGTTCTGACTGGTACCTGCTATGTCACTGGAGCTAATGGCATTAACCCTTTCACTGCCAACCTCGCATGTATGCAGCAGCTAGGTAGAGGACTCATGTCACTGAAGGGTGACCAGATCATGGGTCTGCTATCCATGAACCTACTGCTTTTAATGTTCGATGGTAGGATAGGTCATATGTTTTCTACACATCACAAGGGGGAATCCTCAGCTAGTCTTAGACACCCATAGTTTTCTGTGTTTATAGCACACGGTGAATTTTGAGCTCCAAATCGACTGGCAGTGAAAGGGTTAAACATTTCAGTGTTCAGTACCTTTTCGTCGGACTCTCAAACTCAACGCATTGCACAATCATGAGCATGCCACAACAACTAAACGAAGAAAAAAAATATTATAATATTAAAAAATAAAAAATCAAATAAAATGACACTTGGTGGGTGAGGGAGGGTAGGGAAGGGAAGGGAGGGAGGAGAGAAATGGAGAGGGAGGAAGGGTGTGTGTGTGTGTGTGTGGATGGGGGCGGTGGGGATGTGGAGGAGGGCGGGGGGGAGCAGGTGACGGCTAGATAACATGGGTATGGGATATGTATATGTGTGAAGGAGGCAGAAGGTGAGGAGTGATGAGAGATTGTGGTGGTGGGGGGAAGGTGGGGGAGGTGGGAGTGAGGCGGGGGGCCAGGGGGGTGCGGGGGGGGGGGGGGGGGGGGGGGGGGGGGGGGGGGGTGGCGGCGAGAAAGACAGTAGGATGAGTTGAGGTGTGTTCACAGCAAAATAGAGAATCAAGTAGAAATGGTAATATTGTGTATGACATGTTGTTGAAAGAATAATAACCTCAGTTAGTGTTATCACCTGGTTTGTATACTTATTGCCTCTCTCTCTCTCTCTCTCTCTCTCTCTCTCTCTCTCTCTCTCTCTCTCTCTGTATATATACATATACACACACACATATACACACACATATATTATATGTGTGTGTGTGTGTGTGTGTATGTGTGCGTGTGTGTTTCTCGTTCTCTCTCTTATCTCTCTCCCCAACCTCTCTCTCTCTCTCATTCTGACTATCCCTTCCCCACCCCCACACCCCTCTCTCACTCCTGATTTCAGCCTGTGTCTCTTTCTACCTGTGTCACCCTCTCCCTCGCCCCTCTCCCCCCCCCCCCCCCTCCTTTCTCTGTCTGAGCTTTCCCATATTCTTCTTCTTAGTCTTCTACTTCTCTCACCCCCCCCCCCCCTCACCCCTTCGACCCCCTCCCCTCCCCTCCTCCTCTTCTTCTTCTTCTTCTCCTTCTTTTTCTTGTTCTTCTTCTTATTGTTCTTGTTCTTATTGTTCGTATTGTTGTTGTTCTTATTGTTCTCAATGTTCTTATTGTTCTTGTTATTATTGTTATTGTTCTATTGTTCTTGTTCTTATTGTTCTTGTTGTTCTTGTTCTATTGTTCTTGTTCTTATTGTTCTTGTTGTTCTTGTTCTATTGTTCTTGTTCTTATTGTTCTTGTAGTTATTGTTCTTATTGTTCTTGTTGTTCTTGTTCTATTGTTCTTGTTCTTATTGTTCTTGTTCTATTGTTCTTGTTCTTATTGTTCTTGTTGTTCTTGTTCTTATTGTTCTTGTAGTTATTGTTCTTATTGTTCTTGTTGTTCTTGTTCTATTGTTCTTGTTCTTATTGTTCTTGTAGTTATTGTTCTTGTTCTTGTTCTATTGTTCTTGTTGTTATTGTTCTTGTTGTTCTTGTTCTATTGTTCTTGTTCTTATTGTTCTTGTAGTTATTGTTCTTGTTGTTCTTGTTCTTATTGTTCTTGTTCTATTGTTCTTGTTCTTATTGTTCTTGTTGTTCTTGTTCTATTGTTCTTGTCCTTATTGTTCTTGTTGTTCTTGTTCTATTGTTCTTGTTCTTATTGTTCTTGTTGTTCTTGTTCTATTGTTCTTGTTCTTATTGTTCTTGTTGTTCTTGTTCTATTGTTCTTGTTCTTATTGTTCTTGTTGTTATTGTTCTTATTGTTATTGTTCTTGTTGCTCTTATTGTTCTGGTTCTTATCGTTCTTGTTCTTGTAATTATTGTTCCGATTGTTCTTGTTCTTATTGTTTTTGTTGTTGTTATTGTTCTTGTTCGTTTTGTTCTTATTGTTCTTGTTCTTATTGTACTTGTTCTTGTTCGTATTGTTATTGTTCTTGTTGTTAATGTCTTGTTATTGTTCGTATTGTTATTGTTCTTGTTATTCTTATTGTTCCTCTGCTTTTCCTCATCACCAACATGATATACTGTCTCTGAGTACGTCAGTAAGCGAGTACGTACGATAATACTTCTACACGCAAACCTTGCTACACTCTCTCCGTTTCCCTCACTTCGAACAGACAACCACACCCTTCCATGCTGGCCTTCAGTCAGAAAGGGTTTTTTTTTTTTTATTTTTTTTAAATAAAAAAAAACTACAAATTATCTCCACCTTCCCCCCCTCCTCCTCCTCCTCTCCTACCTCTGCCCCCTCTTCATTTCATCATCCCCCATCCCTCTCCTCTCTTCCACCCCCCACCCCCACCATCGCCCCCCCCCCTCCCTACACCCCCCTCCCCCACCCCCCTCATCCTTGGCACCCACCTTCTCACCAAAACCATCTCCCTCTCTCCCCTTCCCTCCTAAAGGACCGTGCATTCAACCATATATATATAACACGCGACCTTAGCAATTTTTTTTTTTTTTTTTCAATTTTTATTTAAAATCTCTAATAATCTCTAAAACACGCTGATGGGTTATCGAATTTTCCGCTGTCTGCACGAGTGAATATCACCTAATTAACTAGGCCATATTCCCAGGCGAAAATTACCCTCTGCACATGAATTGATCGAATGAAATGAAATTTGCCAATGGCTTTCTTCTTCTTCTTCTTCTGCCACCCCCCCCCCCCTCCCACCTCCTCACCACCACCTCGGTCCCCCCCCCACCCACCCCCTGTCCCCTCCCACTCTAATCTAACGCCTTTCAATCGATTTCAGATGGCCGCTTCTGGGTGTGTGCTGACTATATCTGTTCACAATTCAGGTTGAAAAAAAGAGATTCACGGCCCCCAACCGCGGCAGTAAATTCCTAATCATCTACAGTGCATGAAGAGCGGTACGGTACGGCACTGGAAATTGTAGAGGCCCCCAAGACAGCACGAACTCAGGTTAATAATAATAACAATAATAATAATGCTATTCATATAGCGCTGAATCTTGTGCAGAGACAAATCAAAGCGCTTTCGCACCAGTCATTCACGCGCATGCATAACTCTAAAACTGTAGAAACTAAAGACAAGGAAGAGGCAGGCAAGGGAGGCTATTTTGGGAAGAGGTGGGTTTTAAGGCCAGACTGAAAGAGCTGAGAGTGGAGACCCATTCACATGAGGGCGGAGCGGATCGAGAGGACAATTCAGAGTACAGGGCTGACGGGCGCAATAGCCGAATGGTTAAAGCATTGGACCCTCAATCTGAGGGTCCCGGGTTCGAATCACGGTGACGGCGCCTGGTGGGTAAAGGGTGGAGACTTTTACGATCTCCCAGGTCAACATATGTGCAGACCTGCCAGTGCCTCAACCCCCTTCGTGTGTATACGCAAGCAGAAGATCAAATACGCACGTTAAAGATCCTGTAATCCATGTCAGCGTTCGGTGGGTTATGGAAACAAGAACATACCCAGCATGCACACACCCCGAAAGCGGAGTATGGCTGCCTACATGGCGGGGTTAAAAACGGTCATACACGTAAAAGCCCACTCGCGTATATACGAGTGAACGTGGGAGTTGCAGCCCACGAACGTAGAAGAAGGAGAGTAGAGAGCATTGTCACAAAGACACGGCGCTGCTTGTGCTGAGCACGGGGATCACAGATGTCCAACGCCTAACGGATTCAACCACGGGTGCCTCAAAGTTGAGGAAAAAAAAGAGGGGGGGGGGGGTATAACTTACTGGAAAGATCAGAAGAATTGGGGAAAGGAAAAAGAAAAAAAGAAAAAAAAAAGAAGTAAGAAGACGAACGGGAAGGAGGGGGAATGTGAGGAAGGTGAGAGAAGAAGAAGAGGGTGTGTGTGGGGGGGGGGCGGAAGGGGGGTCGAGAGGGGGGGGACGGTGGCGGGTTGAGAAGGATGAGGGGTGTGGGGGTGAGATTTTTTGGGGAGAGAAAGAATGCAAGGATGAGAGAGAAGAGTTGTGATTGGGCGGGGTGAGGGGGGGCGAGGGAGAGAGGAGAGAGAGAGAGAGGGAGAGAGAGAGAGGAGAGAGAGAGAGCGGAGGTAAGGAGAGAGAAAGAGGAGGCATAGAAAGTGAGAAAGAGAGGGGAGGGAGGGAGAGACAGACAGACAGACAGAGATTCAGACAGACAGAGAAATTGAAGTATGTGGACTGCAAGAAATCTAGAACTCGAAAGTTAACTGCGTATGTCAGTGAAAGACAGACGCATGCGCTCGCGACATTACAAAGAGCGAGAGAGAGAGAGAGAGGGAGGGGGGGGGGGGCAGAGAGATAGAGACAGATACGGAGACAGAGACAGAGGTAAGAACAGAAAGAGACAGAAAGACTATTTCCTCGACTTGAAAATGCCATCCTTACTACCCCATTGGAATTTACGTCAAGAATCTGGCCTGTAACTACTACTACTTCTTCTTCTTCTTCTTCTTCTTCGTTTTAAGGAAAGGAATGTGTAGATGGAAAATGCAAGGCCAAAGGAAAAGGTAGGACCATACCAAAGTTCTCAAACAACTGAAAAAAACACACACAAAAAAACAACTATATATATATACATTTTTTTTAACCCAACAGTAAGACGTGCATCGGATTCTGGAATTCTGCAACGTCTGTTATTTCAGGAATTTCTTGAAGTTTTTTTCTTTCTCCCCGCCCCCGGAACCTCGCCCCCCCCCCCCCCCTCCCCCCTCCCGCACCCCCCACCCCACCCTCACTTTTTTTTGGGGGGGTGGAGGGGGGGGGGGCATTCTCAGAGGAGAAGGGGAAGGCGGCTGGGGGATTGAGTGACATAGATATGAGATGAGGGATGGGGATTGTTGAGGGGGGGGGGGGGGAGTGGTGTCGGGGAAGGTGGGGGCGGGGGGGGGGGGTTGTGTGACATGTGAGACAGGCCAAGGAAAAAAAAAAACCAACAACAACAGCAACAACAACAACAACAACAACAACAAAAAAGAAAAAAAAGCAGAGAGAGAGAGAGAGGGTTAAAAAAAAAAAAAAAAAAAAGAGAGAATGAGTTACTCACTCTTCTATCCGGCGTTCCTTCTTTTCGGGACGGGGACTTTTCGCGTAGCTGCTGTTTCAGATCAGCAATCTGAAAAAAAAAGGCACAGATACACACACACACACACACACACACACACACACACACACACACACACACACACAGAGGAAAATATAAGAATGTTAGGTTTTTTTTTTTCCAACATCACTACATCGTCTAAACTAATTATTAGACTACTACGTCTCTCTGAGTAGAGCTGTCCTATCTTGTAGACAGT
>NC_134891.1:28317884-28320384 GCF_041734735.1 Babylonia areolata
CATTCAATACTGTAGGGGATATTACAGCCTCGTCAGGTTTGCCTGCCATTTTGATGCAATAAGTATTTAGAAAATACACTGAAATCGACCGTTGTTTTTTCCAGTCATCTTGTTAAAAACAATATTGCACCTCTGGGATGGGCACAAAAAAATAAAAGAAGCCTAATTATATGCAAACTGCATTTACTGTTATATTTATATTTTTTGTATTCTCTAAACTTGGCACTTTGACCTCTTATTCTGACACAACAGCAAGAGGAGTTATTATTATCATTTTTTGTTCAAACAGGAACTTCTTTTGCTAAGCATGGATTTTTTATTTATTTTGCAAACGTTTTGGTGCAGGTAGTAAAAAAGGGAAATTACTCTGTAATTAATGCTAGGGAACGTAATTTATCACAAGTGAGTCTTGAAGGCCTTGCCTCTCTTGTTTTTTTTGTTTTGTTTTGTTTTGTTTTTGTTTTTTTCCTTCAAAATTGTCATGTGTTCACAAAGCCAGAAGTAAATACTGTAGGAGTTAGTTCCCTTTGATCGTGGTTCATGCATAATAAGTAGGATCATGGAAACTGCTGTAATGGAATGAATTTATCGCCCTGGCAGTGCTCGGGCTCAGGATTGAATGAGTTAATGACGGGCGCAACAGCCGAGTGGTTAAAGCGTTGGACTTTCAATCTGACGGTCCTGGGTTCGAATCTCGGTAACGGCGCCTGGTAGGTGAAGGGGGTAAAAAATTTTCCGATCCTCCACGTCAACATAATTATGTGCAGACCTGTTAGTGCCTGAACCCCCTTCGTGTGTATACGCAAGCAGAAGATCAAATGCGCACGTTAAAGGTCCTGTAATCCATGTCAACACAAAACTGATAGACTTTAAGGTAGGTACCCAAAACAATCTTTACACCACTGAAGGTACTCAACACACAACTTACAGACGTTAGGGTAGGCACTATAAACACTTTTACAGCACTGAGGGTACTGGACACAAACCTTGCAGTCTTAAGGGTATATGTGTTAACACGTTTCACAGCGTTGAAGGTACTCATGACACAAACTGCTGCGTTGAGGGGGTACTCGCAATAATGATAGCGAAGTGGGGGGTGTTGGGGGTGTGCCCCAAACTGGAAGTGCATGGATGTCAATTTTCCTTTGTCTGGAATGGTACCTTTCTAATATGATGCGCACACACACAAAAAGTGGCCATCTTTCTCTCTCCTCTCTCCCCCGCCCCACCTCTCTCTCTCTCTTTCTGTCTCTCTCCCTACACCCGTCTTTCTCCCTCCCTTCCCCTCTCTCTCTTTCTGTTTCTCTCCCCTCTGTCTCTCTCTCCCTCTCTGTCTCTCTCCCTCTGTCTGTCTCTGTCTCCCTCTCTCTCTCTCTCTCCCTCTCAGTCTCCCTCTCTGTCTCTCTCCCTCTGTCTGTCTCTGTCTCCCTTTCTCTATGTCTCTCTCCCTCTCTCTATGTCTCTCTCTCTCTCGCCCTCTCTGTCTCCCTCTCGGTCCCTCTTCCTCTGTCTGTCTCTGTCTCCCTCTCTGTCTCTCTCTCTCTCTCCCTCTCTCTCTCTCTGCCCCCCTCTCTATCCCTCTCTCTCTACTCTCTCTCTCTCTCTCCCTGTCTCTCGCCCTCTCTGTCTCCCTCTCTGTCTCTCTTTGACTGTGTCTCCTTCTCTCCATGTCTCTCCCCTCTCTCTCTCTCCCCTCTCTCTCTCTCTCTCACTCTCTCTCTCTCCACAACAATGTTATCTCACCCCATGGCCCATCACTAACCACCATCACCACCGCAACCACCACCCAGGAGAGAAACTTTGTTTTCGTCATTAGCTTCAAGCTTCCATGTACACCTCCACCCCACCCCCCAGTTCCTTCATCCTCCCCCTTCCACCACCACCACCACCACCACCACCCACCACCACCACCACTTCCACCACCACCACCACCACTTCCACCACCACCACCACCACCACCACCACCACTTCCACCACCACCACCACCACCACCACCACCACTTCCACCACCGCCACAACTACCTCAACCATGCGCCCAAGAGAAGAACCTAATTTTAGTCATTACCTTCACGCTTCTACGTACAACATACACACGCACGCGCACGCGCGCGCGCACACACACACACACATACACACACGCGCGCGCGCGCACACGCACACACGCACACACACACACACACACACACACACACACACATCCTCCACCTCCCCAAAAAACCCACCTCACCCCGCCACCACCACCACCCTCACCCCTCCTATTACATCTTCCTTCCCCCCCCCCCATCCCGGCCCCCCACCCCCTCCTTTCCCACTCCACCACCCATACCCCTATTTTTACCTGATTGCCTGCAGCAGATCCATATCAGGTTACCGCTGCTGCTGTTGTTGTTGTTGTTTTTGTTGTTCGTCTACTGTTGTAATGCTCTCTTCGGCACGAAATGGGCTGGGGAGGGTGCGTGTGTGGGGGGGGTAAGGGGTGGGAGTGGAGAGGGAGAGAGAC
>NC_134891.1:28327884-28330384 GCF_041734735.1 Babylonia areolata
CTCAAGCAGGCAGTAGCTGTGCAAATTATAAATAGGTCTGGTTCCCATGACAACCAGGGGGTCTGGCAGGCTGCTTGGAGCTAGGTGAGGGTGAGAGAGAGTGCGGAGGGGGTACGGGGGGGGGGGGGGGGGGCACGGGGAGGTGTGTAGGGAGGGGGAGGGAGAAGGAGAGAAGGAGAGGGAGATAGGGGAACGGGAGAAAGAGGTGGTGATGGGGGGTATACGATGGATAGGAGGCGAAGGATTTGTGGGTGATGAGTGTGTTGCACGTGTGTTCCATGTTGGCACCAGGGGGGGAAAAAACCAAAAAAAAAACAAGGTTTGGGGGGAAAAAATGCTTTGGATTTCTCCCTCTTTTTTTGGTTTTCTGTTTAGAGATGGGTAGTAGCTGGCACTGACCTCTATACAAACCGTTTACATCTCAGAGGTTGGTTGGGGGGTGGGGTTGGGGTGTGTGTGTAGGGGGGCCGGGGGGTGGGGGGAGCACAGAGAGAGAGACAGACAGAGAGAGAGGGAAGGAGAGAGAGAGAGAAACCTGCTGACGAAATTTTTGACCACACCTTCCTCGCAAAACAGAAACAGACAGACGAGACTGTCTGTACCTTACCTGCAATCATTGTATGGTGTCGTATTGTCTTGCACTGTGCTGAGATGTGTTGTACTGCACTGCACTGTACTGTACTGTGCTGTACTTTACTGTACTGTACTGTGCTGTACTTTACTGTACTGTACTGTGCTGTACTTTACTGCGCTGTATTGTACTGTACTTTACTGCACTGTACTGTACTTTACTGCACTGCACTGTACTTTACTGCACTGTACTGTACTTTACTTCACTGTACTTTACTGCACTGTACTTTACTGCACTGTACTTTACTGCACTGTACTTTACTGCACTGTACTGCACTGTACTTTACTGCACTGTACTGCACTGTACTTTACTGTACTGTACTGCACTGTACTTTACTGCACTGTACTTTACTGCACTGTACTGCACTGTACTTTACTGCACTGTACTGTACTGCACTGTACTTTGCTGCACTGCACTTGACTGTACTTCACTGTACTTTACTGCACTGCACTGCACTGTACTTTACTGTACTGCACTGTACTTTACTGCACTGTACTCTACTGTACTTTACTGCACTGTACTGTACTTTACTGCACTGTACTCTACTGTACTTTACTGCACTGTACTGTACTTTACTGCACTGTACTCTACTGTACTTTACTGCACTGTACTGTACTTTACTGCACTTTACTGCACTGTACTTTACTGCACTGTACTGCACTGTACTTTACTGCACTGTACTGTACTTTACTGCACTGTACTTTACTGTACTGTACTGTACTTTACTGCACTGTACTGCACTGTACTGTACTGTACTTTACTGCACTTTACTGCACTGTACTTTGCTGTACTGTACTGTACTTTACTGCACTGTACTGCACTGTACTTTACTGTACTGTACTGTACTGCACTGTACTTTGCTGTACTGTACTGTACTTTACTGCACTTTACTGCACTGTACTTTACTGCACTGTACTGTACTGCACTGTACTTTACTGCACTGTACTGTACTTTACTGCACTGCACTGTACTGTACTGTACTTTGCTGCACTGCACTGTACTGTACTGTACTTTGCTGCACTGCACTTTACTGCACTGTACTTTACTGCACTGTACTGCACTATACTTTACTGCACTTTACTGCACTGCACTGTACTGTACTGTACTGCACTGTACTTTACTGCACTGCACTGTACTTTACTGCACTGTACTTTACTGCACTGTACTTTACTGCACTGCACTGTACTGCCTGTACTGCACTGCACTGTAC
Source organism: Babylonia areolata (assembly GCF_041734735.1). NCBI lineage: Eukaryota > Metazoa > Mollusca > Gastropoda > Neogastropoda > Buccinidae > Babylonia > Babylonia areolata. The sequence goes on from NC_134891.1 coordinate 28,329,726, forward strand.
TTTACTGCACTGTACTGAACTGTACTGCACTGTACTGCACTGTACTGTACTTTGCTGCACTGCACTTGACTGTACTTCACTGTACTTTACTGCACTGCACTGCACTGTACTTTACTGTACTGCACTGTACTATACCGTACTTTACTGCACTGTACTGCACTGTACTTTACTGCACTGTACTGCACTGTACTGTACTGTACTGTACTGCACTGTACTGTACTGTACTGTACTTTACTGCACTGTACTATACCGTACTTTACTGCACTGTACTATACCGTACTTTACTGCACTGTACTATACCGTACTTTACTGCACTGTACTGCACTGTACTGCACTGCACTGTACTGTATTGCACCACATTCCACTGCACTTCAATATACTGACTGCACAACACTGCATGACATCGTAATGTATTGTACTGTACTGCGCTGTACTGTCTAACACTCGGCTTATATCACAGATTGACATAAGTTTACATCTGGGCCAACAGCAAAGTGAGAGCTGTATTATCAATGGTTTCTCCAGTCAATGGAAAACCATTTACAGCTTAGTCTTTTGTGAAGGACTATGACTCTCAAACTAGGAGGCAAAATTGCACTGGCTCTTAGTGCTGCAGCCTTGTGGGCTGGTTGGCCTTTGGGAACCATCCCAACGCCGAC
>NC_134891.1:28337884-28342884 GCF_041734735.1 Babylonia areolata
TGGGGGTGGAGGTGGGGGTACGGGTGGGGGTGCGGGTGGGGGTACGGGTGGGGGTGCGGGTGGGGGTGCGGGTGGAGGTGGGGGTGCGGGTGGGGGGTGCGGGTGGGGGTGCGGGTGGGGGTGGGGGTGCGGGTGGAGGTGGAGGTGCGGGTGGGGGTGCGGGTGGGGGTGGGGGTGCGGGTGGGGGTGCGGGTGGGGATGCGGGTGGAGGTGGGGGTGCGGGTGGGGGTGCGGGTGGGGGTACGGGTGGGGGTGGGGGCGTACGGGTGGGGGTGGCGGTGGGGGTACGGGTGGGGGTACGGGTGGGGGTACGGGTGGGGGTGGCGGTGGGGGTACGGGTGGGGGTACGGGTGGGGGTGCGGGTGGGGGTACGGGGGGGGGGGGGGGGCATTGAGGGAAAGAAAGTAGGGGGAGCAGAGAAAGAGAGTGAGAGAGAGGCTGCTGAATCTGCTGTTCATCTGACCGGCTCTGCCACGGCGCTTCCTATTTACAATGTTACTGTATGTGGAGTGATGGCCTAGAGGTAACGCGTCCGTCGCCTAGGAAGCGAGAGAATCTGAGCGCGCTGGTTCGAATCACGGCTCAGCAGCCGATTTTTTTTTTTTTTTTTTTTTTTTTTTTGGAGTGGTGGTCTGGACGCTAGTCATTCAGATGAGAGGATAAACCGAGCTCCCGTGTGCAGCATGTACTTACCGCACGTAAAAGAACCCACGGCAACAAAAGGGTTGTTCCTGGTTGAAATTCTGTAGAGAAATCCACTTCGATAGGAAAAACAAATAAAAACTGCATGCAGGAAAAAATACCAAAAAAATGGGTGGCGCTGTAGTGTAGCCACGCGCTCTCCCTGGGGAGAGCAGCCCGAATTTCACACAATATATGTTGTATTGCATGTTGTTGCAAAACATGTTGATCCAATTCACTTTCTTTACAAGATATACAGGCCAAAGGACTATTTTTACGATATATGTAGGCCTGAGTATTATTTTTACAGTAAATGTAGACCTAAGCCTTAAAAAAAAAAATATATATATATATATATATACACACACAATATTTCTACAGCTGTCTGTTTGCTGCTTTTTTTTTTCTTTCATTTTATTAGAATATATGTAGACCTTTCACATCAGCGTGATTTATGATGTTGAACCAGAAATATGTTTTGAGATAACATGTATTTTAAGAAACACTATTTCAAGATAAGAAACAAGAGAAAAAGCTATACTTTGTGTGTTTCGCCCATTTATCTCCTTCTTTTTCTTCTTCTTCTTTTGGAAACCGAAGTGACAGTGACAAAGAGGTATTGGAGGAAAGAAGTGAGGATAAAAAAGCACATGGAGAGGGGAAAAAAAAGAAATCTCTTGACTTTAGTTCGAGATCACACACACACACGCACACACACACACACACACACACACACACACACACACGTACACACACGTACGCACACACACACACACACACACGTACACACACGCACACACACACACACACACACACACACACACACACGCACGCAAACACACACACACACACACACACACACACACACACACACACACACGCACGCACACACACTCGTACACACACACACACACACACACACACACACACACACACACACACACACACACACACACACACACACACGTCTTCTTTCTACTTCGATATAAAAAAAAAAAACAAAAAAAAACCCAGAACCGCTGCCTTGAAAACCCTAAAAAGCAAAACCCCCGGGAGTATCTTTCAACGAACACCCATTTATATATCGAGGGGGAAATGTCCAAGCGTGCAAAGAGCCAATTCCATTCCGGGCTTCGCTTTTCAGAAACGAGACAGACAGAGAAAGAGGAGGGTGTAGGGACTGATGCGAAAGAAAGAGAGCGGGAGAGAGAGAAAGAGAGACAGACAGACAGGTAGATAGACAGATAGACAGAAAGGCAGACAGAGCAAGCGAGCAAGGGAGAGAGAGAGAGAACGAGAGAGAATGAATGAATGAATGAATGAATGAATGAATGAATCTTTATTTTCCAACGGTGAAGACATTAGCACTTTGGCCGACTTACACATCTGCCGTTGTTCTAACACACACACACACACACACACACACACACACACACACACACACACACACACACACACACACACACACACACACACACACACACACACACTGCCGAGAGAGAGAGAGAGAGGGAGCGAGAGAGAGAGAGAGGATGGGGAGACAGGTGAAACAAAGTATGTGGCAAGATTACTCACGTTTTTCGGTCGGTCTGTCTGCCTGTCTGTCTGCCTGCCTGCCTGTCTCTCTCTCTCTCTCTCTCTCTCTCTCTCTCTCTCTCTCTCTCTCTCTCTATCTCTCTCTCTCTACTGTGCGCTCCACCCTCCACCCCCCACTCACTCTCTTTTTTATTGAAATACATATATATGTCCCCTCTAACTCTAGCCATTTGATATGTATTAAAGTATTAATGTATCAAACAAAAGGGTTGTTCCTGGCAAAATTCTGTAGAAAAATCCACTTCGATAGGAAAAACAAATTTTTCCGATCTCCCAGGTCAACATATGTGCAGACCTGCTAGTGCCTGAACCCCCTTCGTGTGTATACGCACGCAGAAGATCAAATACGCACGTTAAAGATCCTGTAACCCATGTCAGTGTTCGGTGGGTTATGGAGACACGAAAATACCCAGCACGCATGAACCACGACAGAGTCATCGGGAAGTCGATGTTGGCCGTGTAACGGAAAGAAGAAGAAGAAGAAGAAATAAAACTGCACGCAGGAAAAAAAAAAGGGGGGGTGGTGGTGGCGCTGTAGTGTAGCGACGCGCTCTCCCTGGGGAGAGCAGCCCGAATTTCACACAGAGAAATCTGTTGTGATAAAAAAAGAAATACAAATACAAATACTCACGTTGGCTGCATACACCTCCATTAATGGTGCCGGAGATACGGTATCATTTTACCTTGCCCCCCCCCCCCCCCCCTCCCCAGGAAGAAAACTGTGCTAGTTCCCAGCTGGTCCTTAACTTTTTGTGAACCTTACATATATATGAACAGGATTCTGTGCTCACCAGGTTTGTTTGTTGTTGTTGTTTTTAGAAAACTTCCGATTATTTTTGTTCTTGTTTTCTCTCTCATTCGCCTGCGTAACAACAGCAGATAAGAGCTGCTCACCAACAATGGCAGACTGGTTTTTGTTGTTCGCGGCAAGTGTGTCACACATGCGCCTGGGGAGGGGGAGGGTGGTATGTGTGTGAGTGTGTGTGTGTGTGGGAGGGGTGGGGGTGGGGGGGCGGCAACTCGTTTAGTGTATTACTTTCTTGTCACAACAGATTTCTCTGCGTAAAAGTCGGGCCGCTTGCTCTCCACGGGGTGAGCGCGTCGCTCACAGTGCGGTACCACCCATAATTTGTTCTTTCATTTTGTCATTCGTTTAATGTTTGTTTTTTTCTCTGTTTCATTTTATTTTATTTGTCTTCAAGTGTACTTTCTGACTGATTGATTGATTGATACAAATACTTATATAGCGCCTATCCTCGGTCGGAGACTAAGCTCTAAGTGCTTTACAAACACGGGGTCATTTGCACAACCTGTCTTGGACCAAAATGTCTTCCTTTTTTTCATAGATTTTTGCAAGGGGGGTAATCCTTTTGTTGCAGAGGGTTCCAGTAATCAAGTGCATGCTTGCGCACGAGGAGCTAAGTGTATCGTCTCATTCGAAAGACTAGCACCCAGATCATCACTCACGGTCTTGAGAAAGGGGGGGGGGGGGTGAGGGTAGGGGTAAGGGCGAGGGCGAGAGGGGGTGGGGTGGCGGGGGTAATGTAAAACTCCCGGACCGTATTATATCCATACTACACGGGACTCGAACCTGAGAACATTGGCTTCCTAGTCGGGGGCATTACCACTAGGGCCACGCATCTACTGGTTATTTCCTTTCCACCATCCACCCCCCTCGCCCCCCCCCCCCCCCCCCCCCCCCCCCCCCCCCCCCCACACACACACACACACATCCCCACGCCCCCTCTCCATCCCCAAATCCTGCACCAGTGACAGAACCATGCTGGCATCCAAACACACAAGGGGGAACACGAAAACGCAGTCTGCTGTAGTATAGTCTGCAGCTTAAGATTCCGGTCTCACTCAACCCCCCCGTTTCTCGCAAATAAATGCCAGAGAGAGAGAGAGGAGAAAGAATGCAGCTCTTCAACCCTCCCCCCAGACCCCACCCACCACCACCCCGCCCCATTCCCTATCCAGGCATTCCAGCCCCCCCCCCCACCCCTCACCCATTGTGCGCGTGGCTCGTGCATAGTATGTCAGAAGTAAGACCTATGGACACAGATCGTTTTCTTTTCAATAGCCAAAGACGTGGAACAAGCTCCCCCCTGATAACCTCCGTCATTCTGATTCCCTCGCATCTTTTAAATCTCGTCTCAAAACTCACCTTTTCCCTCAGCAGTAAGTTCAATTGTGGTAGGTCCACTTCCTTTGCGTTAGCTGTGCTTGACTATGTGTGTATACATATGTATGTGTACATAACTACATGCATGTATATGAATCTGTATTGTGTGTGCGTGTGTTTATGTCAGTTTGTGCCTGCCTATGTGTGCGTATGTGTTAGGGTAGCTGTTAGATACACATGTATGTTAAAATGTATGTATGCAGCGTGTGTGTGTGTGTGTGTGTGTGTGTGTGTGTGTGTGTGTGTGTGTGTAGTCACATTTTGGTGTGTGTATGTAACATAGATATAATGTTTTATGTTAACAAAAGCGTTTTTGTAAAGCACCTAGAGCAGATTTCTGGATAGTGTGCTATATAAGTATCCATTACTATTATAATTATGATGATTATTATTATTATATTGTGCAAGTCAGTCAGTGTCAGACTAAGAACCATCGAGACAACAGAAGAGGGCAACTGCTGTCTCGACTACTCCGCCCCTGAATTTCATTTTATTTATTTACTTATTTATTTATTTATTGTTACTACTACCACTACTA
>NC_134891.1:28347884-28352884 GCF_041734735.1 Babylonia areolata
TAGGAAGAATTCAGTTCTTTCCAGTCATCTTGTTTAACACAAGAGAGGCAAGGCCTTCAAGACTCACTTGTGACACACTTTAAAAAAAAAATCAGCTAAAGAGCCACGATAGTGTAATGGGTAAGACAGTTTCTTTTCACCCGAACACGCGGGGTTCGGATCTGCCGTTAGCCCAAACCACACCAACCACCTCACCAAATGTCACTAAACCACCTCAACAAACCTCACCAACAGCTTCACCAATCACATCATCAAACATAAGCGAACTTAACCAACCACCTCACAAAACCTCACTGAATCTCAACAATCACTTCACTACACCTCACATACCTCCCTCCTCACCAAACCGAACCAGCCACCTCATCAACCACCTCACCAACTACCTCATCAAACCTCATCAACCGCCTCATCAAACCTCTTCAACCGCCTCATCAAACCTCAAAAACACCTCATCAAACCTCAAAAACCATCTATCCAACCACCTCACCAACGACCTCACCAAACCTCAGAACCACCTCACTAAACCTCATCAATAATCCTCACAACCACCTCATCAAACCTCAAAAACCATCTCTCCAACCACCTCAACAAACCTCATCAACCACCTCACCAAACCTCAGAAACCATCTCTTCAACCACCTCATCAAACCTCAAAAACCGTCTATCCAACCCCCTCACCAAACCTCATCAACCACCTCACCAAACCTCATCAACCACCTCACCAAACCTCATCAACCACCTCACCAAACCTCATCAACCACCTCACCAAACCTCATCAACCACCTCACCAAACCTCATCAACCACCTCACCAAACCTCAAAAGCCGTCTATCCAGCCACCTCACCAAGCGTCACCAACCATCTCACCCAAACATCGCAAACCATCTCACCTCCAGTTCAGATGTCTTGAGGTCTCCCTGCAGGCCCGACATCTCGGGCTGGTGGCTAGGCTGGGCCTCCTCCACCTCGTGTGCTGCCGCCTCCTGGGCCTTCAGCTTGGTCAGCAGCTCCTGGTTGTCCCCTTCCAACTTGTTACACTGCTCCTCCATCACTGCCACCTAAAGGACGTGCAAGATGGGGGAAGATACATAGTATGCAGTGTGGACTCAGTTAAATGATGTATGTATGATAGTCAGTCGTATGGCCATCAAAGACCCAACACTTGGCTTATATTACAGATTGACATAAGTTTACATTTGGGCCAACAGCAAAGTGAGAGCTGTATTATCAATGGTTTCTCCAGTCAATGGGAAACCATTTACAGCTTAGTCTTTTGTGAAGGACTATGACTCTCAAACTAGGAGGCAAAATTGCACTGGCTCTTAGTGCTGCAGCCTTGTGGGCTAGTTGGCCTTTGGGAACCATCCCAACGCCGACTGTCCTAAAACCCACTTGGCCGAGAGAGTGGGGATGTAACTTGGGCAAGACACTCTCCACTATAATCAAATTCTAGCCCAAATAGTCGGGAACAGCAGTTGCCTCCTCTGCTGTTCTGATGGTCATAGTCGGACACGACTGACTATCATATATATATGGCCATCAGAACAACAGTGGAGGCAACTGCTCATCCCGACTTACTCGAATAAATCTTGGGCTAGAATTTGATTACGTGAAAAGTGTCTTGCCATAGTGACATTCCCACTCTCTGGGCCAAGAGAGCTTTAGGATAGTCGGCGTTGGGACGGTCCCCAAGGTCGAACAGCCCGCAAGGCTGTTGTGCTATCTCCGTTTTAGAGTCATAGTCCCTGTAAATGCTATTGAAATGAATTCCCGTTGAAGTAGAGAAACCACTGATATTGTCTCTCATTTTCCTGTTGGCCTGAATATAACCTTAAGTCAATCTCTAATATATAAGCCGAGCGTTGAGCAGTTAAATGAAGAAGAAGAAGAAAAAAGAAACTATGGGAGCACGCATGGAAGTGGAGAGGGAAAAAGACCTTGAACGTGAGTAAGAATCAAAACTTAGAGAAAAAGAAAACGTTGTAGATTTCCAGTTTATCATTCTGGTCATTAATCTGGCAATTGAAATGGGGACGGCTGATAATTAGTTGGCGTTTGTTGTTGTTGTTGTTTGTTTGTTGTTTTGATTTTTATTGGGTTGTTGTTGTTGTTGTTGTTTTGCTTTTCTTCTTTTTTTGTGTTTTTTTTTTTTTTGTTTTTTTTGTTGTTGTTTTGTTTGTTTTTTTGTTTTTTGATTTTGTTTTTTTGTTGTTGTTTTTGTTTGTTTTGGTTTTTGTTCTGTTTTGTTTTGTTTTTTGACTCGTTATCGATCTTCTTCGTGTAAAATGAATGTAGTTTCAACTGCAACCACAGACACACAGACACTGAGAGAGAGAGAGAGAGAGAGAGAGAGAGAGAGATGCAGACAGAGATAATACAGACCACCAAGAAACAAAGAGAGACAGACAGAGAGCGAGAAACAGACAGAGACGTGCTGGCAATATCAGTCGTCAACAAAGTAGCCCATTAAACGCACACACTGTTCATCTCTCCGATCTCCTCCCTTATCTGTAGGAAATCGATAATCATCATCGTTATCATAATCATAATCATATATTTATATATAATAAAATAAAAATAAAAATACAAAACAACAACAACAACAACAGTGCTTTGCAATTAATTATGATCCAGCTCATCTCGCTATTCCCGTCTCAGTGATGTCCTGTCCCCAGTGTGACACAAAAGCAACAAATGAACATCTGTTGGCCCTTTCATTTGATGATACACGTTCCAGCATTATACTGACACAGACATACACGTCAATTATTCATAAATAAATTATGCTGCTTTTTTTTCTGTGGGCTTCTGGCGTAATTAGGTAGCACGAACAAAAATGGAAAAAAACAAAACAAAAAACAAACAAACCATACACTTGTCAGCAAAGTAAAAACCGCTAGATTCGACATAGATCTACATTAACGATCGTATTTTTGTTGCTATTGTTCTGACTCTTTCTTTCTTTCTTTCTTCCTTAAAACCCGTGGACTTGGCATCAGTGTAAGCGATTATACCTTTGGAGTTGTTCTTTCTTTCGTTCTTTCTTTCTTTCTTTCTTTCTTTCTTTCTATTTTAAAACCGTGGACTCGGTATCTGTATAAGCGATTGTAATTTGAGGGAGGTTGTTTCTTTCTTTCTTTCTTTCTTTCTTTCTTTCTTTCTTTCTTTCTTTCTTTCTGTCTGTCTTTCTTTCTTTCTTTCTGTCTTTCTGTCTGTCTTTCTTTCTTTCTTTCTTTCTTTCTGTCTTTCTGTCTGTCTTTCATTCTTTCATTTCTTTCTGTCTTTCATTCTTTCATTCTTTCTTTCATTCTTTCTTTCTTCCTTTCTGTCTTTCATTCTTTCTTTCATTCTTTCTTTCTTCCTTTCTGTCTTTCATTCTTTCTTTCTTTCTTCCTTTCTGTCTTTCATTCTTTCTTTCTTTCTTCCTTTCATTCTTTCATTCTTTCTTTCTTTCTTCCTTTCTGTCTTTCATTCTTTCATTCTTTCATTTCTTTCTGTCTTTTATTCTTTCTTTCTTTCTTTCATTCTTTCTTTCTTCCTTTCATTCTTTCATTCTTTCTTTCTTTCTTCCTTTCTGTCTTTCATTCTTTCTTTCATTCTTTCTTTCTTCCTTTCATTCTTTCTTTCTTTCTGTCTGTCTTTCACTCTTTCATTTCTTTCTTTCTTTCATTCTTTGTTTCTTCCTTTCTGTATTTCATTCTTTCTTTCTTTCTTCCTTTCTGTCTTTCATTCTTTCTTTCTTCCTTTCATTCTTTCTTTCTTTCTTTCATTCTTTCTTTCTGTCTTTCATTCTTTCTTTCTTTCTTTCTTTTCTTTCTTTCTTTCTTTCTTTCTGTCTTTCATTCTTTCACTTCTTTCTTTCTTTCTTTCTTTCATTCTTTCTTTCTTCCTTTCTGTCTTTTATTCTTTCTGTCTTCCTTTCTGTCTTCCTTTCTTTCTTTCTTCCTTTCATTCTTTCTTTCTTTCTGTCTTTCTGTCTTTCATTTCTTTCTTTCTTTCTTTCTTTCTTTCTTTCTTTCTTTCTTTCTTTCTTTCTTTCTTTCTTTCTTTCTCTGTTCACTTGTTCCTTTCACGGACCTTCTGTCATGTAACTTACAGTGGGGTTATACCCACTCAACTCATCAGAAGCGCCATTAACTCTCTCTCCATACGAACGGCGAAAGAGACGACGTTAACAGCGTTTCACCCCAATTACCATCATCAAACTATTGCAAGAGGAAGGTTCTTATACTGAAGAGGTGAATGTTGACAAAGAATACCACAATTCTGACGACGGAAGCTAAAGGTTGGGTCATTCAGACACCCACTGGACATCCGAGGGGTGTGTGTAGAGGAGAAGAGAGGACTGGCCGTACTGAGTGAGTTAAAACCGTGGACTCAGTATCTGTATAAGCGATTGTAATTTGAGGGAGGTTGTTTCTTTCTTCCTTCCTTTCTGTCTGTCTGTCTGTCTTTCTGTCTTTCTTTCTTTCTTTCTGTCTGTCTGTCTGTCTTTCTTTCTTTCTTTCTTTCTTTCTGTCTGTCTGTCTTTCTTTCTTTCTTTCTTTCTGTCTGTCTGTCTGTCTTTCTGTCTTTCTTTCTTTCTGTCTGTCTGTCTGTCTTTCTTTCTTTCTTTCTGTCTGTCTGTCTGTCTTTCTGTCTTTCTTTCTTTCTTTCTGTCTGTCTGTCTGTCTTTCTTTCTTTCTTTCTTTCTTTCTGTCTTTCTTTCTGTCCTTCTTTCTTTCTTTCTGTCCTTCTTTCTTTCCTTCTTTCTGTCTTTCTGTCCTTCTTTCTGTCCTTCATTCATTCTTTCTGTCCTTCTTTCTTTCTTTCTTTCTGTCTTTCATTGTTTCATTTCTTTCTTTCTTTCTGTCTTTCTGTCCTTCTTTCTTTCTTTCTGTCCTTCTTTCTTTCTTTCTTTCTTTCTTTCTGTCTTTCATTGTTTCATTTCTTTCTTTCTTTCATTCTTTCTTTCTTCCTTTCATTCTTTCTTTCTTCCTTTCATTCTGTCTTTCACTCTTT
>NC_134891.1:28362884-28365384 GCF_041734735.1 Babylonia areolata
TAATAATAATAATGGTGATGATGATAATGATGAAAATGATAATGATAATAATGAGAAGAACAAGAACAAGATGAAGATGAAGAAGGAAATGATAATAATAATAATAATGACAATGATGATGATGAAGAAGACGATGATAATAATAATAATAATAATAACAACAACAATAACAATAACAATGATAATAAAAGAAGGAGGAGGAGGAAAGAAGAAGAAGGAGGAGGAGAGGAGGAGAAGAAGAAGGAGGAGGACGAGGAGAAGAAGAAGGAGGAGGAGGAGGACGAGGAGAAGAAGGAGGAGGAGGAGGACGACGAGGAGGACGAGGAGAAGAAGAAGAAGAAGAAGAATGCAGTAGCAGTCCATTGATACAGCACTTTATGAAAACGTCTCAAAGCGGCAGTCTTCCAGCCTGAGAAAAGTAATATGTGCGTGGCCAGCTGTGCGTGTGTGTATTATTTCATTTCATGTGTTTTGTCAGTGTGTGTGTGTGTGTGTGTGTGTGTGTGTGTGTGTGTGTGTGTGTGTGCGTGCGTGTGTGTGTGTGTGTGTGTGTGTGTGTGTGTGTGTGTGTTTTGTTTTGTTTTGTTTTGTTTTTATAGGCGAGAGAGATAGAAATGATAACTTGAGGACGACATAAATCTCATTCCTCAGTACCAGATAGCTCACTACTCACGGTCACAGCACGGCAGCCTCAGCCTGTCTCGCCGGAATGAGGAAGCATCATTATGTGGGAGAGAGAAGGGAGTGGGTGGGTGGGGGGGGGAGGTGGTGTGGGTTCTGTGGGGTAGGTGGGGGTGGGGTTAGGTGGGGGGGTGGGGGGGGGGGTAGGGGATTATGATGCAATCCTTCTCACACCAGACTTTCAATGAATAAAAACTGTATATAGAGAAGAGAAGGGGGGTGGGGGTGGGGGGTGGGGGGATTGTGATGCAATCCTTCTCACACCAGACTTTCAATGAAGAAGGGGGGGGGGGGGGGGGGGGGGTAGGGGGATTGTGATGCAATTCTTCTCACACCAGACTTTCAATGAATAAAAACTGTATATAGAGAAGAGAAGGGGGGGGGGGGTGGTAGGGGGATTATGATGCAATCCTTCTCACACCAGACTTTCAATGAATAAAAACTGTATATAGAGAAGAGAAGGGGGGGGGGGGAGGGGGATTGTGATGCAATCCTTCTCACACCAGACTTTCAATGAATAAAAACTGTATATAGAGAAGAGAGGGGGGGGGGGTAGGGGATTATGATGCAATCCTTCTCACACCGGACTTTCAATGAATAAAAACTGTATATAGAGAAGAGAAGGGGGTAGGGGTGGGGGGATTATGATAATAATAATAATATTAATAATAATAATGGTATTTATATAGCGCTGGATCTTGTGCAGAGACAAATCAAATCGCTTTCGCACCAGTCATTCACACGCATGCATAACTCTAGTAGGCAGACCAGACAATAGAGAGTTACAGTAGTCAAGGCGAGAGAGAATGAGAGAAACGACAAGTCTTGATGTTGCGTCAGTGGACAGATATTTCCGCACGGCACTAATGCACCGCAGTTGACCGTAGCAGGACTGACATGTCTGACTGATAAATTTTTGCATGGACAGTGTATTGTCAAGGACAACACCAAGGTTCCTGACTGATGTGGAAAGAGGGATGGATGTACTGCCAAGTTTGATTGTGTCAATTGTGATGGAAGACAGTTTTTGTTTAGTTCCTATGATCATTGCTTCAGTTTTGTCCGCGTTCAATTGTAACTTATTTCGAGTCATCCAGTTTTGAATGTCCAGGAAGCAGTTGGATGTTTCTTGCAAGGGCGACAACAGTTTTTCAGGTGTATCACTCTTCTGGAGTTGAGTGTCATCAGCATACGAATGATGACTGATATTATGGCGATTGATAATTTCAGCGAGAGGAGCAGTGTACAGTGTGAAGAGCACTGGGCCTAAAACAGATCCCTGTGGGACTCAATGTTCGATTTTAACGGGTTCAGATTGGAAACGATCAACAATGACAGACTGGAATCGATCAGTGAGATAAGATTTGAACCAGTTTAGAACAGTGCCGTTGATATCAAATGTAAAATGAAGATGGGAAAGAAGGATTGAATGGTCTGTCGTGTCAAAGGCGGCTGACAAGGCGGATGCAGTCCTTCTCACACCAGACTTTCAATGAATAAAAACTGTATATAGAGGGGAGGAGTGGGGGGTGGGGTGGGAAGGGTGTGTATGAAAAGACTCTCTCTCTCTCTCTCTCTCTCTCTCTCTCTCTCTCCTTTCCCCCAGCCCTCTGACCCCCTATCTTTCTTGCTCCCCTCTCTCTCTCTCTCTCTCTGTCTCTGTCTCTCTGTCTCGATCTCTCGCTAACGCTCACAGCAGTCTGTACATGCACACACCACTGTCATCATCTGATCGCCTCCTGCACTGCTGTTTCTGCCTTCTTGCCTGTGTTCCCAGTCAGTGCCGGCAGACATGCGCCACGTGCACGCGCGCACACAC
>NC_134891.1:28387884-28402884 GCF_041734735.1 Babylonia areolata
TTGGTCTGTACAGACACACCATGGGATCAGTCACATCAAAATCATTAATTGTGTGTTTATGTGGCCACGCTGGAATACTCACATTTAACTCACTCCATACGAACGGCGAAAGAGACGAAGTTGACAGCGTTTCACCCCAATTACCATCATCAAAATATTGCAAGCGGAAGGCTCTTATACTGAAAACGTGAATGTTGACAAAGAATACCACAATTCTGACGACGGAAGCTTAAGGACGGGTCATTCAGACCCCCACTGGACATCCGAGGGGTCTGTGTAGAGGAGAAGAGAGGACTGGCCGTACGGAGTGAGTTAAGCCATATATTTTTGTTGTTTGACTGTTTCAGTGTGACTTCTGCCATCCCAAGTTAGGACATTCAGTGTATAGGTTTGGTCTGCACAGACACACCATGGAATCAGTCACATCAAAATCATTAATTGTGTGTTTATGTCGCCACGCTGGAATACTCACATTTAACTCACTCCATACGAACGGCGAAAGAGACGAAGTTGACAGCGTTTCACCCCAATTACCATCATCAAAATATTACAAGCGGAAGGCTCTTATACTGAAGACGTGAATGTTGACAAAGAAAACCACAATTCTGACGACGGAAGCTAAAGGATGGGTCATGCAGACCCCCACTGGACATCTGAGGTGTCTGTGTAGAGGAGAAGAGAGGACTGGCCGTACGGAGTGAGTTAAGCCATATATTTTTGTTGTTTGACTGTTTCAGTGTGACTTCTGCCATCCCAAGTTAGGACATTCAGTGTACAGGTTTGGACTGCACAGACACACCATGGGATCAGTCACATCAAAATCATTAATTGTGTGTTTATGTCGCCACGCTGGAATACTCACATTTAAGTAACTGTCGCACAGAGAATTTTATCAATCATTGATCGAAGGCAAGAGTTATTCAGGTTAAAATCACTTACTGTTGGGAGAATCACAAGTTTAACTCAAACCACAATGAAAGTGCTTTCTTAGATTTTGACAACCATGTGTCTGTTTTCTTTGAATCAAAAGTGACAGGTGATTTCCCTCTGTTGGTCCTCAAGTGACAAATAAAAAGGCTGTGATTAACTCACTCAGTACGGCCAGTCCTCTCTTCTCCTCTACACAGACCCCTCGGATGTCCAGTGGGTGTCTGAATGACCCAATCTTTAGCTTCCGTCATCAAAATTGTGGTATTCTTTGTCAACATTCACGTCTTCAGTATAAGAGCCTTCCGCTTGCAATATTTTGATTATGGTGATTGGGGTGAAACGCTGTTAACGTCGTCTCTTTCGCCGTTCGTATGGAAAGAGTTAAAGGACCCATAGATAACCTTTTGTGGCCATCATGGCAGTGAATACATATAATATTCACAGTGTCCAGAGCTCGCCAAAGGAAGGCAAGGCCCAGTCCTCTCCTACCACCATGTTAAACTTCCCCAGTCAAAGTCAGGTATCATTTCACACCTTTGTGGACTGAGGAAAACCGCTGTAAAAAGCCTTATCCAAACACCCAGTTTCAGTTTCAGTTTCAGATTCAGTAGCTCAAGGAGGCGTCACTGCGTTCGGACAAATCCATATACGCTACACCACATCTGCCAAGCAGATGCCTGACCAGCAGCGTAACCCAACACACTTTGTCAGGCCTTGAGTGAAAAAAATATATATATAAATTAATTTAAAAAAAAGAAAAAAAGAATAAATAAATAAAATAAATAAATTAATAATAATAATATTTTTTTTTTAATAAATAAATAGTAATAATAATAATGGAATTAAAATAAGTAGATAAACAAACAAATAAAATAAATAAATAAAAAAGACAACAATGATGATAAATACGCA
This sequence comes from Babylonia areolata, assembly GCF_041734735.1. Taxonomy (NCBI): domain Eukaryota; kingdom Metazoa; phylum Mollusca; class Gastropoda; order Neogastropoda; family Buccinidae; genus Babylonia; species Babylonia areolata. The sequence goes on from NC_134891.1 coordinate 28,389,727, forward strand.
AATAAATGTATATAAAAAAAATAATAATAATAATAAAACCAACACCGAATGGACTTAAAACCCTGATCACTGATGAACACTGGATCATAATAAGTCCAACACTTAACTGATTCCGCCATGCCATGGCATATCCAACCAATGTGATATGTAACCTATGTGACAATTACTCTGTTTTGATTTGTCTTGATAAATTCTGTTGGGTCATGCAGTTTGTGATAACCATTCATACACACAGTCGTCAGGGGTCTGTCCTCCTCTGTCACGTTTTCCTGATGAAATCCATTACAGGGCAAAAGATGATGAGGGTAACTCCATGGGAACTTGACTGTTTGTTCTTGCAAAACTATATTATTATTATTGTTATCATCATCATCATGGTTGTTGTTATCATTATTATTATTATTATTATTATTATTAATGTTTCAGAAGCATGCTTGCCGATAAGTAGTACCTGAATATTACACACACACACATTGTGTGTGTGTGTGTGTGTGTGTGTGTGTGTGTTTGTGATATTCTAGCTGGTACTATTTATTGGCAAGCATGCTTCAGAACTGTGCAATATTTAATGATAATCATTATAATCATAATTATGATAGACACTCTCTTGATGAAGCCCTATGGATGAAAGTTTGAGAGCAGAAAACAGGAGGACACACACACACACACACACACACACACACACACACACACACACACACACACACACACGAAAAAAAAAAAAAAGAAAGAGAGAGAGAGATCTTGCATGATATCACTGGAGCAGGCTTGAAGACAGTCCCAGTGTGATCAAGAATTAAAACTATGCATATACTGATATAGCTTCACACTACACAGAGTGTAACTTTCATTTAAATGCAGTACAGTTTAAAAACTCTTTTATTTCCAATATTTATTCAATACATGCTCTTTTCTTCTTTTTTTTTCTTTTTTTTTAATTTCTATTTTCTATCCCACGCCCCTCACACACTTATACAATGGTGCAAAAATTGAAACAAAAATATACACACGACTGTTTTGTAACATTTGTTTACTTGATATGAATTGAATTACCTCCCATTAATCATTCGAATGCACAAACTCACCATCTTTCCTTCTACTGCTCAGTGCCTACCAATCCACTCACGTCCTCCACCAATTAACAAAAACCTGTCATATCGAATGATATTCAGTCATACTATCTTATTATGCACAGTGTTGTTTGTGATGGGGTAATGTGCAATGCATTTACAGTGGGAAAAAATCTGCTGAAAGCCAGTTCCTTTGGACTATAGTTTGTGAAGTAATCTCCCTTCGATTTAGGCATTGAGTGCGCCATTTTTATTTTGTTCATACAGTTCTTTTCTATAATAAACAATAGCGAAAACATAATGAAGAGAATGAAATAATTTCGTTGTTTGAAGGGAGTACAATATTTTTATTATTAATCATTTGATACTCTTATCATTTAATACAACAAGAATACGACAATAGCTACAAGAAACTTAGCTATCGTATTTATTCATAGCACTTACGCTTATTATAGAAGTAGGCTAATAAGAAGCCAACAAGGTAATAGAATGTATTGACTCCCTGTTACCTCAAGAGATGGGGTAATGTGCAATGCATTTACAGTGGGGAAAAAATCTGCTGAAAGACAGTTCCTTAGGACTAGTATAATTTGGGAGTGAAATGAATACATGTGGTGCTTGAACTTGTGTGATTCAGTTTTGGGTACAGTTCATATTCTCCGCTTCAGTTCAACGTGTCTTCAACTCCTTACGATGGCCTGTGGACTGGCTTGAGCAAGAAATCAAATGCAGCAACTTTGAGCATCAGTAACCATAGCTACGCCATCACCATCCACCGAAGAGAATTCATGACAATAAGGTCTGCCATCATCAGTCAGTAAACTGAACATGTCAGCGCCGGCCAGTAAGTCTGCATCAACATCAACAGCTGGATCAGTCACATCAACTGGCAGACAAGTCCAGTCAGTATCAACTAGCGGACCAGTCCAGTCAGCATCAACCAGTGGATAGGTCCAATCAGCATCAGCAGCCTTGTCAGTTTCGGCAGGTGGTCTTCAGATGGCGTCATCAGCCAGGTCCTCCTGTACTGCATCCTCTTCATCTTCACAGGTATCAGAACTTTTTTTCTTTTTAAAAAAAATATATATCTATATATATATATGTGTGTGTGTGTGTGTGTGTGTGAGAGAGAGAGAGAGAGAGAGAGAGACTGCACCATCATCTGCATGGTTTCAGTGACATATTCCCCACTCCACTCATTCCAGTTTCCCCCATTTGCAGCCTCTGTTCTGTCACAGTCGCGGCGCCGGAAGTCCACAAGAAACTATCAATGTGAGGTCTCCATGCAGGAGGCCACCACACCAGAGGGGATCTGTATCAGAACTTCATGGGCTCAGTCCATCATCACAATGATGATGACAGTACCATTGATGATGATGATAGTACCATTGATGATGATGACAACAGTATGATCATGACAACAGTACCATTCATTGATGATGATGACAACAGTACCATTGATGATGATCACAACAGTACCAATTGATGATGACAACAGTGACGATGATCACAACAGCCTCAATGATGATGATGGTGATGATGTTGATGATGGTGATGATGATGGTGGTGATGATGGTGATGATGATGTTGATGATGGTGGTGATGATGATGATGGTGATGATGATGATAATAATGATGATGATGATGAAGATGATGGTCGTGATGATGGTGATGGTGATGACAATGATTTTTGTGCTTGTGACAGTATCGATGATGATGGCTATAATGGTAATGATAACCAGTCCCTGTTCTTCCCAAGTTGGGTTGTTGTTGTTGTTGTTGTCTTTTTGTTTGTTGGCAATTTTTCTTTGTTTTTTTTTGGGGGGGGCGGAGGGGGGGGAGGGAGCGTTCAGTGCAATATACATCTGTCCCTGCTTTTTTGTTGTTGTTGTTGTTGTTTTATGTTGAAAGGACAGCTTGCCTTTTCTATATAATGTGAAATTGCATTTTGCCACCACCTTGTTTGCCGCACCCTACCACTTCACCAATTTCACAGTCTATTTTACTTTCTTGTGGAGGCATAATTGCGTTCAGTTGAATCCATATGAAACGCTACACCACATCAGCTAGGCAGATGCCTGACCAGCAGCATAACCAAACCCAGTGAACTATTCAGACCTTGAGTGCATGGCAGGGCAAATAAACAGAACAGTCACACACAAATAATGATACATGTCTGTAGGAGTATATAAGGGCGTGACTAAAACCTGACTGAATGACACAGGAAACGAATGATGAGCGCCTAATGGCACCAGTCATTCAGCTCTACCCAGGTAGGCAGCCGGCTTTGCATATGACTCCCTGTTTGTAAAGAGCATTGAGCTTGGTCTTCGAGTTTGACTGAGGATATGCGCTATATTAGTATCCATATCATCACCAGCATCATAATGCATACTGACTTGATCATTTCATTCCAACGACAGGTGGTCACCACCCCACCATCCACCCAGTCTTCATCAGCACCAGAATCGGCATGGATGCCATTCGTCAGAGATGCCTTCCCAAACCTTCACAAACAGACCTACTTCGTGCCTCCGTTCCACTTCAACCAGATGCCCTTCTACCCAGAGGTCGTTGCCGGGGAAACGGTACAGGTTCTGGCGTATGCTCCGCAGCAGCCTCCTCCAAAGAAACGCAACGCCAAGCTCCCCCTGGAGGTGGTACCGCCTCAGGTGGCAGGAACTGCCTTCACAGGAAACTCCCCAGGACTGCAGACTTCGCGGGTTCTGCCTAGCGACGTTCAGGACGACCTGGCTCAGGGTTATACCCTGGAGTGCCTTAGGGTGCTGGCAGAGAGAACACAGCAGGTCATGATGCTGTTTGCTGTTATTTGTTTGTTTGTCGTTGTCTTCAAGATTTTTTTTTTCTGCATTGTTTTTCATGTTTGTGGTCATGATGCTGTTTGCTGTTGTTTGTTTGTTTGTTTGTTTGTTGTTGTCTTAAAGACTTTTTTTCTACATTCTTTTTCATGTTTTGAATACAAACATAATAAAGAAAAAAGAAAAAAAAGACAGACTGACAGAGAGGGAGAAAGTTAAGACTTTTCTCAATGCTTTAAATGTATCAGAAAAAAAACAAAAGAACAAATAACATGAAGTGATGAACAAAAATGAATTATGAAACTTTGCTAATGAATTGAAAAAAGTCATTTCCCCCCCACGTCTCCCCCCACCCCCCACCCCACCCACACACACATCACTTGAACAAAATGATTATCACACATCAAAGGTGACCAACAGCAATTTCTTGTTTTTCGCGCCTTGCACAGGTCATGCTGGTGTTGTCCCAACTGCACTTCAAGAAGTACCTGGACAAGAAAACAGACCCCATCCTGGCAGCGACTGCTGCTCTGCTGCCTGGAACCCAGCACCTGTCCGTCCCACTGGTGCGAGGAGAGTGCGACATCCTCGTCCTTCACCGCCACTACGGTCTCGTCGTCGGTGAGATCAAGTCAGTCGGTGGCGGCAGCTTCTTCCCCTCTGCGTCAGAGGGGGATCAGCACAAGATGGTGGTGGACAAGGTCAAGCGGGCGGTGAACCAGCTCAACAACCAGGCCTTTGTGCTGAACCACCTGGTGTCTGACCTAGGGGTCAAGGTCACCAAGACCCTCATCCTGCCCAACGTCACGTCCGCACAGCTGAGGCAGGCGATGGGGAGCGATGCCTCGGCGACGCAGGCAAGTTGGATGTGATTGCGATGTCTGGTTTTTGTTTTGTTTTTTTCTGTTTGTCTGTCTGTGTGTTCGTTCATGCTAATTTTTTTTTTTTTTTTTTTTTTTAAATCAGTTTGGTCAAGGTGGACACATTTTCATCATGTGTAACAGTGCAGTTTTATAACATATAACAGACATTATACCTAGCATCGACACAGAGTTATGGACACTTTGTTTAGCTAACGTAATATGAAAAGAACACACACAAAAAAACATATGGAGTATCTTATGTACGAACACATTTCCTCTAGTTTTCTATACGTGACTATATAAAACACCCATTACACAGTCATGTTAAACATTATTACTGCAGACACATAAGTGCACATGAATACACACATACATATATTATTTACATACTCGCATACTTACACATTCACATACATCTGTTCTTCAGGTATAAAAATATATCATTGAGCCTTCATTATTTTTGTGTATTTTGATCTTTCATCATATTTTGTTATGGGTTACTGTTTTCAAGAAGTTATATATATATGGACACCATTTTTTCGTAAATACAACGCTTAACATTTCCATTGAATGCATATATCTTTCTACTTTATACGTTTATCTTTGGCGTGTTTATACATCTGTTCACCTGTCCATCTTATCTGTTCATGCATCCACCCATACACGCACACATCCATCTTTTCATCATCCACCCATCTATTGATTGATTTATTCATCAATCAATTCATTTATTTATCCACCTCTCAATTCATTGATGGTCAGCTGACTCCATTGACACCTTAAGAGGCTGTTTTGAGTGCACAGACTGGAATGTGTTTGTTGAGGCCACGGACAATGTATGTGAATTAACAGATACAGTTACAGATTACATTAAGTTTTGTGAAGATTGTGTTGTTCCAGCTAGAGATGTTAAAATTTTTGCCAATAACAAACCCTGGATTTCGAAACGGATCAAAGGTACTCTTAATGCTAAGAAAAGTGCTTTTAAGGGAGGGGTAAAAGAAGAGATTAGGGAAGCACAAAGACAGGTTAAGAAAGACTTGCAAGAGGGCAGAGAAAACTATAAGCGGAAAATAGAAAACAAATTACTCAGCAACAACATGAAAGGGGTGTGGGAAGGGATGAAACTAATGAGTGGATACAAAGGTAGGAAGGGGGGGAAAGAAACGGTTTTATCATCATCAGAAGAAGAAGCAAACAAACTGAATGACTTTTTTGCTCGTTTTGATTGTCACGATTTTAGCGCAGAAAGACAAGATTTAAGTGATATTTTAAATGTTAAGAAGGACGAATGCATTGTTGTGTCTGAAGAGGAAGTGCTTTCACAATTAAAACGAGTGAAACCAAACAAAGCACCTGGTCCTGATATGATCCGATCAAATACACTGAAATACTGTGCAGCTCAGCTCTACCAGATTTTAACAATTATTTTTAATCAGTCTCTTAGTGAATGCAAAATACCATCTATCTGGAAAACTTCCTGCATTATACCTGTACCTAAGAAAACACATGTTTCATGTATGAATGACCTCCGTCCTGTAGCACTGACATCTGCTGTGATGAAAGTTTTTGAAAGAGTGATACTTGTCTATCTGCAGGAGTCTGTCAAACCATTTTTAGACCCCTTGCAATTTGCATACAGGAGAAACAGATGTACGGATGATGCAATACTGTTTGTCTTGAACAAAATCTATGAACACCTAGACAAATCAAATACCTGTGTCCGCTTGATGTTCTTTGATTTTTCTAGTGCTTTTAATACAATTCAACCTCACCTCTTAGCAAAAAAGCTGATGCACATGGGACTCGCTTTTCCGACGATTTTATGGGTTTTAGACTATCTTACTAAAAGGCCTCAGTTTGTAAAATTAAATGATTTTATGTCTACTGTCTCTTTCACAAACACAGGTGCACCACAAGGTACAGTCCTCTCGCCTTTTCTTTTTACCTTGTATACGGCTGAATGCAGAAGTCTGACCAATTCGTGTCCCCTCGTTAAGTTTGCAGATGACTCCGCACTGACAGGACTTATTACTGATGACGATGACACTGACTACCGAAGAGAAATTGACAGGTTTGTGAACTGGTGTGAAGAAAATTTCCTTGAGCTGAATGTTAGCAAAACCAAAGAGCTTGTAATCGACTTCAGAAAAAAGAAATCAACTTTAAGTAAAATCATCACAAAAAATGAAGTGGTCGAACAAGTAGACTCATACAAATATCTCGGTGTGATAATCGACAATAAGCTGTCTTGGAATGAAAACTCAACTGCACTCATTAAAAAGAGCAACAGTCGCATGTACTGTCTTAGAAAAATGAAATCTTTTAATGTATGCAAGCAGATGCTCCAAATGTTTTACACATCTGTTGTCTGTAGTGTTTTAACATACGGAGCCGTGTGCTGGGGGGGAAACCTGACCAAACATGACAAAGACAGGTTGGAAAAAGTCATTAGGAAAGCGGGTGGGGTGGTGGGTATAAGACAAGACACCTTTAGCGACATGCACAATAGAAAACTGACTGACAGACTAATAACAATTTTGACCGACGTAAGACACCCACTACATGATGACATTAATAGCAGAAGGTCAGACATAAGTGGTAGGTTTAGAGCTCCACGCGCAAGAACATCTCGATACATTAATTCATTTATTCCTACAGCCATTCGCGCACACAATCAAAACATCCAATACACTAAGTGAACCCTCCCACCCCCCAAGCCCCCTCGCCACAGCAACACCTGAACTTCACCAGCAGACGAGTGTATGGGAGCAGACATTATGCGTGCATGTGGGACTGAGCGGGTGAGCACGGGCAAGCAAGCATTTGTGTGTGTGTGTGATCGGAAGTGATTTTTAAATATTTTCTTATTTTACTTGGATTTCATGTATCTTAATGTTAATGTTCTAATCTTACTGGCGTGACATATGTTATGTGCATGCATACGTTGTTTGTGTGTGTGTGAGTGTGTGTGTGTGCGTGTGTGTGTGTGTGTGTGTGTGTGTGTGCATTTTACTTATATATACGATTTATTCCCTTGATGTTTTTATTTATGTATTGTTGTACAATACCTTATGGTCTTAACGTGTGTGTGTGTGTGTGTGTGTGTGTGCATGTGTGTGTATGTGTGTGTGGGTGTGTGTGCGTGCGTGCGCGCATGTCATTTTTAGTAATCTTATACCCTTTTTTGTTGTTGGATGTTTTCATTTGTTAATATTGTTGTGCAATACCCTATTGTCTTAACATGAGTATGTGTGTGTGGGGAGTGGGGGGGTTAGTATATCGTCAGCTATTGGGAATTCTTATTTGACTAGTTTTAATCTCTTCTTATGTTGCGCATGATTTTATGCCAGTGTTTACAATGAGCCTGTGATTGCACAACTTAATTTCCATGTGGATTAATAAAGTGTTTTTGATTTGATTTGATTTTGATTCATCTTCTCATCAATGCATTCATCCATTCATCAATTGATTCATTCATCCATCCATTCACCCATCCATCTGTTCATCCATGCACATGTCCAACCATTCAAACATCAGTTGACCCACCCTTCCATTCACTCATCCATCCATCCATCTGTTCAGCCATCCATCTAATGATCTTATCCATCCATCCATTTATCCAGACCCCCTTCCTTCAGTATCATGGGGTGGTTATCCTTGCTGTCCATATCACCTGAGGTGGTTGTCAACATAAAACTTGAATATTACTTACTAGATAGGGATGGGGAAGGTGAAGGTAGAGAGGGAATGTATACCAGTGAAAAGGAATTTTGTTGTAATGTCCAACGGGCGCAATAGCAAGCAGAAGATCAAATACGCACGTTAAAGATCCTGTAATCCATGTCAGCGTTCGGTGGGTTATGGAAACAAGAACATGCACATCCCCGAAAATGGAGTATGGCTGCCTACATGGCGGGGTAAAAACGGTCATACACGTAAAAGCCCACTCGTGTACATACGGGTGAACGCAGAAGAAGAAGAAGAAGTTGTAATGTCCGGTCACACATACTGGTGATTGCACAGTATACCAGTGAGGTTATGTATTAATTTTGTGAACACATTTATATATGGGGTCTGCCTGCTGTAATCTTTGATCTGTGTGTCCACTAGGCCTGTACTCGCATCTGAGGAAAGCAAGATAGATGTGTGTGTGTGTGTGTGTGTGTGTGTGTGTGTGTGTGTGTGTTTGTACATTTGTGTGTACATTTGTGTGTGTACATGTGCATGTTCGTGTGTGTGTGTGTACGTCAGCATAGATATTTGCTAGTGGATACGCATGTGTGTGCCTGAATGTTTGCAGTGTCCACAGTCACACTGATTGTGAGCACAGTGCCAAGTGTGCCTTGTATTTTGCTTCAGTGACATGAAACATGTAACATTTTCATGTACCTCTTCAGGGTTTTCCCCGAAATAAGCTTGTCTTGTGTTGTCTTGTCTTGTCACAGGATCTGTACCAGTGTCTGGGCCGAAAAGACTTGTCCTCGGTGCTCAAACGGTGCCTGTGCAAGGAAAAACTGCCTGACCCTCAGTTCCTGGAGATTCTCAGAAACACCGCCCAGGTCTCCAAGTGGGCGTACCTGCGTTCCGCCGTATCTCGCCAGTTCCGGAATGTGCGTGATCGACTTCAGTCCAACGCCAATGGTGCTGGTGCTGGTGGTGGTGGTGGTGGTGGTTCTTCTTCTTCTTCTTCTTCTTCTTCTTCTCCAGGGGAGGATTCCATGGCATTGCTTGTCTCCTGGTGGGAGAAAACTGTGATGAAGTCTGGCAAAGATCCCGCTATGTCTGCGGATGTGTATGATCGGCTGGTGGCCAGGTAAGAGAGAAAATTGACGATGTTGGGAAGAGAGTCTTTACAGGTCAGGGTTTGGTGGGGTTTTTTTGTTTGTTTGTTTGTCGTTGTTTTTCCCCTGCTTTTTGTGGGTTGCAACTCCCATGTTCGCTCAAACCTATATGTGGGTTTTTATACATGCATCACTGTTTTGTTTAGGCATCCATACTCCATTTTCAGTGATGCTGGGTGCGATTGTATTTCCCAAAACCCACCAAACACTGACATGGATTATGGTATGTTTAACATGCATATTTTATGTTCTGCTTGTGAAAACACACGAAAGGGGTTCTACACAAGCATATAGATAATATAGATATAGATAATAAAGCAAATGGTGTGGTGGCATAGGGGTAACTTGTCCGCCAAGAAAGTGAAAGACACTGAGTGCACAGGATCTAATCCCACACTCGCCGGCATTTTCTGTTTTATATAGATATATATATATGTCATTTATAAGTGTGGCGCTGTGATGTAGCAATGTGCTCTTCCCAGGGAGAGCAGCCTGAATTTCACAGAGAGACATCTGTTGTGATAAAAGCATATAACAATACAGTACAATACAATACAATACGACACAAAACAATACAATACAGTGCAATGCAATGCAATCCAATCCAATACAATACAATACAATACAATATTGATAGATCTACATGTATAGATATCAACATGCATTACCCATTGAAATGTGCCCTGTTTTAATATAATTAACTCTTTTGAAATGACACAAATCAAATCTCTGTTCAAGGTGAGTTTTTGTTCAGTTTGATTTTATGTTATTCATTACCTGTTGATGAATCTAATTATGAATAAGCTGATGAAAACAGTTCTTTACTGTACTGAGTGACTTTTTAAATATCTGTTACTTAATGAATGGGGTATATCAACTGGTTTGATGTTGCTGTTTTTGTTGTTTGTTGAAATGAATTAATGTCATCAGCTCTCTGTTGAAAATGAACTGATTGTATTTAATCTTATGTTCGTTCAGTTGCTATCCATGAAATCTATCAAGAAATGAGTCGATGTTTGTTCTTCATTCCTGTGATTAGATGTTCTTCATTCTCCATTGAAATAGTAAGACAATTCCCTGTTGCACTGAGTTTTGTATTATTGAAAAACCTCTGTTGAAACAGTCTTGAATTCTTCATCAGAATAAGTTAATATTAACTGTGAATTTTCCATTGAAATGACTTTATGCTTTTGATAGTCTGTTGAAATGCTTTTTTTTTTTATTTGTTGTAATGAATTCTGTGTTTGAAGAGATTGGTGTAAATCATTTTTGGCTGAATTCTGTACTGGATGGGCAACAAGTGGAGCTGATGCAAGAAAGGGATTTTGTGATTTTTTTTGTGATTTTTTTTATTTTTGTTGATAATATATATTGTTGTTGACCTTTTGAGAGTAACTCTGTTGGTATTCTTCTTTTTTTTTCCCTTCAAACGAGTTGATGTCTCTTTTCCTAACACCCCCCCCCCCCCCCCCCCCTCACCCCCCTGGCCCCTCCCAGGACTCCTGGGCCACACCCCCACTCCCCCCAGTATAAATGAGTTAGTTAATGACATCTATTTTCTGTTCAACTTTTATATTTTTATATATATATATATTTTTTTTTAAATTCCTCATCAGTATGAACAAGTTACATCATAACTTTTTTTTTTCTTTCTTCTTTTTTTTTTTTTTTTTTTTAGATATATATATATTTATGTCTGTTCAGGTTTTCAGGGCCAGCCACCACGATACTGATCCCTACAGCGACCCGTCCGCCCAAAGAGATCAAGACAGAGTGGCAAGCCGTGGCCGAGTTGGGGCTCAGATTCTCTCGCCTGGCTCTCTACCCTGACCAGGTTTATCCCCCCTTTCACCAGTTTTCCTCCACTTCATGTTAATGATGATAATGATAATAATAATGATAATAATAATAATGATGATAATAATGACCCTGAAAATGGAGTATGGCTGCCTACACGACAGGGCAAAAGTGGTCATTCACGTAAAAGCCCACTCAGACTCATGAACAGAAGAGTAAACATGGGAGTTGCAGCCCACAAACAAAGAAACAAAGAAGAAGAGAAATTATAGATAAAAAAAAAAATAAAATAAAATAAAAAATATATATATATATATATAAACAAGTAGTAGGAGTAGTATGTTGTTATTATTATTATGATTATTTTCAATTATGATTTCTTATTATGAATATTCTTCTTCTTCTTCTTCTTCTTATCACTATTATCATCATCATCATCAATATCATCATCTCTATCACGGCAGGTGGACATGCTCAACTCATCCCTCCCGCCCTGCGTGTACCTGCGCGGGCCCCCTGGCTGTGGGAAGACAGTGGTGTTGGTGCTGAAGGCCCTGCAGCTGCTCAACCAGGGCAAGCACGTGCACCTCATCTGCGTCAGCCAGGAGGGGCGCGCGGTCACCGCCCTCATCCGGCACCAGCTGAACGCGTGTCTTCCCTCCACCAACCTGCTCCATCTCCACTCCTTCGACATCAAGAAGACGGAGGACGTGGAGGCTGCTGTGAAGGAAATCGTTGGGTGGTCTGCAACACCAATGACGATGACGACGACGACGACGACGTATGCAACTACAACAGCAATGGTGACCAGTGTGACTACAGCAGCTGCAACTACGATGGCTGCTACAATGGCAGCTTCAACTGCTGCAACAGCAGCTGCAGCAACAACAACATCAGCAGTAACAATATCAGCAGAAGCTACAACAACATCAAAAACAGCAGCAGCAGCAACAACAGCACCAACAACAACAGCAACAGCAGCAGCAGCAACAGCACCAACAACAACAGCAACAGCAGCAGCAGCAACAGCACGAACAACAACAGCAACAGCAGCAGCAGCAGCAACAGCACCAACAACAACAGCAACAGCAGCAGCACCAACAGCACCAACAACAACAGTTTCAGCAACAACAGCAACAGCAACAACAGCAGCAGCAACAACAACAGCAGCAATGACTGCATCAACAACAACAGCAACAATAGCAGCATCAGCAACAACAGCATCAACAGCAACAACAGCAGCATCAGCAACAACGGCGACAGGAGGTCCTGGGTGTGGTGATCTCAGTGTCATCATCGATGAATTGGTCATCGTGAACAAGTGAGTTTTTGGTTTGTCGCTTTTGTGGGATTTTTGTTTTTGCTTTTGTTTCTGTCCTCTCCCTTTTGTTTTCTGTGGGGTTTTGTTGTTGTTGTTGTTTTTCATCTTCCTTCAAGAAGCTTACCTCATGCAGCCGCTGAGAGTACTGAATCAATAATATACACATGCCTCCTTGTACATACGTCATACACCTCTTCCTCTCCGACCTTTCATTAATCAAGAACATTAATCATAACAATATCAGTAACATTCACATTAACACTTTGACAAAAATTCCTGCAGTAAACAGTAAATGTGACAGGAATTTCAACAAATTCCGATCCACATAATTATGACACAAACAAAAAAGAGTGATGTCATAAACCGAACAAAGAAGCAAATTATACACATTTGCAAGTTATTTTCCTCTTGCAATGTAGAAAACTTTTCCCCTTGGAACAGGCA
>NC_134891.1:28407884-28422884 GCF_041734735.1 Babylonia areolata
GTGTTAGAGTCAGGGCTGGGGGGCTGGGGGGGGGGTTGTTGAGAGTGAGGGTGGGGCAAGGATGGTGTTAGAGTCAGGGCTGGGGGGCTGGGGGGGGGGGGTTGTTGAGAGTGAGGGTGGGGCAAGGATGGTGTTAGAGTCAGGGTTGGGGGGCTGGGGGGGGGGGGGTTGTTGAGAGTGAGGGTGGGGCAAGGATGGTGTTAGAGTCAGGGTTGGGGGGCTGGGGGGGGGGTTGTTGAGAGTGAGGGTGGGGCAAGGATGGTGTTAGAGTCAGGGCTGGGGGGGGGGTTGTTGAGAGTGAGGGTGGGGCAAGGATGGCGTTAGAGTCAGGGTTGGGGGGCTGGGGGGGGGGGGGGTTGTTGAGAGTGAGGGTGGGGCAAGGATGGTGTTAGAGTCAGGGTTGGGGGGCTGGGGGGGGGGGTTGTTGAGAGTGAGGGTGGGGCAAGGATGGTGTTAGAGTCAGGGCTGGGGGGCTGGGGGGGGGGTTGTTGAGAGTGAGGTTGGGGCAAGGATGGTGTTAGAGTCAGGGCTGGGGGGCTGGGGGGGGGGGTTGTTGAGAGTGAGGGTGGGGCAAGGATGGTGTTAGAGTCAGGGTTGGGGGGCTGGGGGGGGGGTTGTTGAGAGTGAGGGTGGGGCAAGGATGGTGTTAGAGTCAGGGTTGGGGGGCTGGGGGGGGGGGGGTTGTTGAGAGTGAGGGTGGGGCAAGGATGGTGTTAGAGTCAGGGTTGGGGGGCTGGGGGGGGGGGGTTGTTGAGAGTGAGGGTGGGGCAAGGATGGTGTTAGAGTCAGGGTTGGGGGGCTGGGGGGGGGGTTGTTGAGAGTGAGGGTGGGGCAAGGATGGTGTTAGAGTCAGGGTTGGGGGGCTGGGGGGGGGGGGTTGTTGAGAGTGAGGGTGGGGCAAGGATGGCGTTAGAGTCAGGGTTGGGGGGCTGGGGGGGGGGGGGTTGTTGAGAGTGAGGGTGGGGCAAGGATGGTGTTAGAGTCAGGGCTGGGGGGGGGGGGGGGTTGTTGAGAGTGAGGGTGGGGCAAGGATGGTGTTAGAGTCAGGGCTGGGGGGGGGGGGGGTTGTTGAGAGTGAGGGTGGGGCAAGGATGGTGTTAGAGTCAGGGTTGGGGGGCTGGGGGGGGGTTGTTGAGAGTGAGGGTGGGGCAAGGATGGTGTTAGAGTCAGGGGGGGGGGGGGTTGTTGAGAGTGAGGGTGGGGCAAGGATGGTGTTAGAGTCAGGGTTGGGGGGCTGGGGGGGGGGGGGTTGTTGAGAGTGAGGGTGGGGCAAGGATGGTATTAGAGTCAGGGGTGGGGGGGGGTTGTTGAGAGTGAGGGTGGGGCAAGGATGGTGTTAGAGTCAGGGTTGGGGGGCTGGGGGGGGGGGTTGTTGAGAGTGAGGGTGGGGCAAGGATGGTGTTAGAGTCAGGGTTGGGGGGCTGGGGGGGGGTTGTTGAGAGTGAGGGTGGGGCAAGGATGGTGTTAGAGTCAGGGTTGGGGGGCTGGGGGGGGGTTGTTGAGAGTGAGGGTGGGGCAAGGATGGCGTTAGAGTCAGGGTTGGGGGGCTGGGGGGGGGGGGGTTGTTGAGAGTGAGGGTGGGGCAAGGATGGTGTTAGAGTCAGGGCTGGGGGGGGGGGGGTTGTTGAGAGTGAGGGTGGGGCAAGGATGGTGTTAGAGTCAGGGCTGGGGGGGGGGGGGTTGTTGAGAGTGAGGGTGGGGCAAGGATGGTGTTAGAGTCAGGGTTGGGGGGCTGGGGGGGGTTGTTGAGAGTGAGGGTGGGGCAAGGATGGTGTTAGAGTCAGGGGGGGGGGGGGGTTGTTGAGAGTGAGGGTGGGCAAGGATGGTGTTAGAGTCAGGGTTGGGGGGCTGGGGGGGGGGGGTTGTTGAGAGTGAGGGTGGGGCAAGGATGGTATTAGAGTCAGGGGTGGGGGGGGTTGTTGAGAGTGAGGGTGGGGCAAGGATGGTGTTAGACCCAGGGTTGGGGGGCTGGGGGGGGTTGTTGAGAGTGAGGGTGGGGCAAGGATGGTGTTAGACCCAGGGTTGGGGGGCTGGGGGGGGGTTGTTGAGAGTGAGGGTGGGGCAAGGATGGTGTTAGACCCAGGGTTGGGGGGCTGGGGGGGGGGGTTGTTGAGAGTGAGGGTGGGGCAAGGATGGTGTTAGACCCAGGGTTGGGGGGCTGGGGGGGGGGGTTGTTGAGAGTGAGGGTGGGGCAAGGATGGTGTTAGAGTCAGGGTTGGGGGGCTGGGGGGGGGGGTTGTTGAGAGTGAGGGTGGAGTCAGGGTTGGGGGTGGGGTGTGGGGGGGGTGGGGTTGAGAATGATGGTGGGAGAAGAGTGATGGTGGTGAGGGGGGGGGATGGTGTAAGAGTCAGGGGGTGGGGGGGGAGGGGGGAGAAGGGGTTGGTGTGAGAGTAAAGGTGGGGGGAAGAGGGTGTCTGGGGAGAGGGGATGTGAAAGTCAGGGTAGGGGAAAGGAAGGAGGAGGGGGGGGAGGGGGAGTGGATGGGGTTTGTGTGAGAGTCAGAGTTAATGGGAACAGATGTTGGGGGGGGGGGGGGGGGAAGAAGGTGGTTGGTAATAGAGTCAGGGGTTTGGGGGAGAGGTAAGGGGGGATCTCCCGGGAATCATTTTCAGAGCACTTCAAAAAGTTTTTTGGGTTTTTTTTTGTTTTTTTTCATCTTGTGTGTGTGCGTGTGTGTGTGTGTGTGTGTGTGTGTTTTCAGACCAGCTCCAGTACAGAGACGTGTTTATCTTCACTGACAGTCTCCCTTCCGATAACGCTCCCTTCATCCGTGGGCTGAGGAACCGCCAGGTCCCAGTGAAGGTGTGTGTCAGTGTGTGTGTGTGTGTGTCAGTGTGTGTGTGTGTGTGTGTCAGTGTGTGTGTGTGTGTCAGTGTGTGTGTGTGTGTTTGGGGGGGGGGTGTCAGTGTGTGTGGGTGTGTCAGTGTGTGTGGGTGTGTCAGTGTCTGTGTGTCAGTGTGGGTGGGTGTGTCAGTGTGGGTGGGTGTGTCAGTGTGTGTGGGTGTGTTCACAGCATGTGTTGTGCAATGTGACAGGTGTGTCAGAATGTGTATCATGCAATGTGACAGGTGTGTCAGAATGTGTATCGTGCAATGTGACAGGTGTGTCAGAATGTGTATCGTGCAATGTGACAGGTGTTCAGAATGTGTATCATGCAATGTGACAGGTGTTCAGAATGTGTATCGTGCAATGTGACAAATGTTCAGAATGTGTATCGTGCAATGTGACATGTGTTCACAGTGTGTATTACGCAGTGTGACAGGTGTTCACAGTGTGTCGTACGTAATATGTCAGGTGTTTACAGTGTGTATTACACAATATGATAGATGTTTACAGTGTGTATTACGCAGTGTGACAGGTGGTCATGGTATGTGTTATGCAATATGACAGGTGTTCACACTGTGCACTACGCAATGCCACAGGTGTTCACGGTATGTGTCGCACAATGCTACAGGTGTTCACAGGGGCTGACCCCCCCTCCACCTTCGAGGAAGTGGCCCTGGCGGTGCGGGACGAGGTGGTGGTGACGGACTTTGAGGTGGTCAGCGGGCTGGAGAGGAGGGTGGTCATCGGCATGAAGGAGAACAGTCGAAACAGGCTATGGGGAATGTCGCGCTGCACCGCCCAGCTGTACTGGTTCGATGAGGAGATGATGTGATAATTATTGGGGTGTTTTTTGTTTGTTTGTTTGTCGTTGTTGTTGTTGTAAACTGTGCACCTTCGCTGTGTGTTCAGAAATGTTGGTGAATCCATTGCGTGGTATAGCTGCACTGGTTCGATGAGGAGATGATGTGATAATTATTGGGGTGTTTTTTGTTTGTTTGTTTGTCGTTGTTGTTGTTGTAAACTGTGCACCTTCGCTGTGTGTTCAGAAATGTTGGGGAATCCATTGCGTGGTATAGCTGTACTGGTTCGATGAGGAGATGATGTGATAATTATTGGGGTGTTTTTTGTTTGTTTGTTGTTGTTGTTGTAAACTGTGCACCTTCGCTGTGTGTTCAGAAATGTTGGTGAATCCATTGCGTGGTATAGCTGCACTGATTCGATGAGAGGATGATGTGATTTTGGGGTGGATTTTTTGTCGTTGTTGTTGTAAACTATGCACCTTCACGGTGTGTTCAGAAATGTTGCTAAAGCCTATTATGGTACTGCTGTACTGGTTCGACAAGGAGATGATGTGATTTTGGAGGGGGGGGTGTTTGTTTGTTTGTTTTTGTAAACTATGCACCTTCACGGTGTGTTGAGAATTGTTGCTAAAGCCTAATATGGTATTGCTGTACTGGTTCGACAAGGAGATGATGTGATTTTGGAGGGGGGGTGGGGGGGTGGTGTTTGTTTGTTTGTTTGTTTTTGTAAACTATGCACCTTCACGGTGTGTTCAGAAATGTTGCTAAAGCCTATTATGGTATTGCTGTACTGGTTCGACGAGGAGATGATGTGATTTTAGAGGGGGTGGGGGGGGGGGTTTGTTTGTTTGTTTTTGTAAACTATGCACCTTCACGGTGTGTTCAGAAATGTTGCTAAAGCCTAATACGGTATTGTTGTACTGGTTCGACAAGGAGATTATGTGATTTTGGAGTGGGGGGGTGTTTGTTTGTTTGTTTTTGTAAACTATGCACCTTCACGGTGTGTTCAGAAATGTTGCTAAAGCCTAATGTGGTATTGCTGTACTGGTTCGACAAGGAGATGATGTGATTTTGGAGGGGGGGGGGGGGTGTTTGTTTGTTTGTTTTTGTAAACTATGCACCTTCACGGTGTGTTCAGAAATGTTGCTAAAGCCTATTATGGTATTGCTGTACTGGTTCGACAAGGAGATGATGTGATTTTGGAGGGGGTGGGGGGGGGTGTTTGTTTGTTTGTTTTTGTAAACTATGCATATGCACCTTCACAGTGTGTTCAGAAATGTTGCTAAAGCCTAATACAGTATTGCTGTACTGGTTCGACAAGGAGATTATGTGATTTTGGAGTGGGGGGGTGTTTGTTTGTTTGTTTTTGTAAACTATGCACCTTCACGGTGTGTTCAGAAATGTTGCTAAAGCCTAATGTGGTATTGCTGTACTGGTTCGACAAGGAGATGATGTGATTTTGGGGTGTTTTTTGTTGTTGTTGTTGTTGTAAACTATGCACCTTCATCGTGTGTTCAGAAATATTGCTAAAGCCAAAGCCAAAACAGGTTACAGCTGTACTGGTTCGACAAGGAAGATGATATGATTTTGAGTGGGTTTTTTTTGGTTTGTTTGGTTGGGTTTTTTTATTTGTTTGTTTGTTCTTGTAAACAATGCACCTTCGCTGTGTGTTCAGAAATGTTGATAAATCCTAACATGGTACAGTTCTGCTGGGTTGAGGAGGAGATGCTGTGATCTTGTTGTTCTTTGTTTTTGTTATATATATATATATAGCAATATAGATAGATAGAAAATAGATAGTAAATAGATAGATAGATAGATTGTTGTTGTTGTTTTTTGGTTTGGGGGTAAGCTATACACCCTTGTTTTGTATTCATATTCAGAAATGGTGCTAAAGCCATAACATGCTACAGCTCTAATGGTTCCATGTGGAGATGCTGTGATGTGTGTGTGTGTGTGTGTGTGTGTGTGTGTGTGTGTGTGTAAACTATGCACCCTCGTTGCGTATTCATATTCAGAAATGTTGCAAAAGCCATAACACAGTATAGTTCTACCGGTTGGACGAGGAAATGCTGTGATTGTTTTTTCATCAAACTGTACATCATCGCTGTGTATTCAGAAAGGTTGCTAAAGCTTAATATGGTACTGCTCTACTGGTTCAACAAGGAGATGATGTGATTTTTAGGGTTTTTTGTTTATTTGTTTGTTTTTGTAAACGATGCACCTTCGCTGTGTGTTCAGAAATGGTGTAAAGCCATAACATGGTACAGCTTTAATGGTTCGATGTGGAGATGCTGTGATGTGTGTGTGTGTGTGTGTAAACTATGCACCCTCAGAAATGTTGCGAAAGCCATAACACAGTATAGTACTACCAGCTGGACGAGGAAATGCTGTGATTGTTTTTTCATCAAACTGTACATCATCGCTGTGTATTCAGAAAGATTGCCAAAGCCAAAACACAACACAGCTCTACTGGTTTGAAGTGGAGATACTGTCTTATTGTTGGGTTTTTTGTTTGCTTGGGTTTTTTTTAACTGTACACCTTCACCATGTATTCAGAAAGGTTGCCAAAGCAACGGGCACAATAGCCGAATGGTTAAAGCATTGGACTTTCAATCTGAGGGTCCCGGGTTCGAATCACGGTGACGGCGCCTGGTGGGTAAAGGGTGGAGATTTTTACGATCTCCTAGGTCAACATATGTGCAGACCTGCTAGTGCCTGAACCCCCTTCGTGTGTATATGCAAGCAGAAGATCAAATACGCACGTTAAAGATCCTGTAATCCATGTCAGCGTTCGGTGGGTTATGGAAACAAGAACATACCCAGCATGCACACCCCCGAAAACGGAGTATGGCTGCCTACATGGCGGGGTAAAAACGGTCATACACGTAAAAGCCCACTCGTGTGCATACGAGTGAATGCAGAAGAAGAAGAAGAAGAAGTTGCCAAAGCCAAAAACATGGCACAGATGTACTTGTGTGACAAGAAGATGCTTTGTTGTTGTTGTTGTAAACTATACTTGCTGCGTGTTCAGAACTGTTGCCAAAACCATTACAAGATACAGATGTACTTGTCTAACAGTGACAAGGAGGAGATGTTTTGTTGTTTTGTACACAGTTCGTCATCGCTGTGTGTTAATTCACTCAGTACAGCCAGTCCTCTCTTCTCCTCTACACAGACCCCTCGGATGTCCAGAGGGTGTCTGAATGACCCAACCTTTAGCTTCCGTCATCAGAATTGTGGTATTCTTTGTCAACATTCACCTCTTCAGTATAAGAGCCTTCCTCTTGCAATATTTTGATGATGGTAATTGGGGTGAAACGCTGTTAACGTTGTCTCTTTCGCCGTTCGTATGGAGAGAGTTAAGAAATTGATGTCACTGAAGCCAAAGCGCTGTGCAGGTCTATTGGTTCGCCGAGGAGATGATGGTTGGTTGTTGTTGTTGTTTTGTGAAATATACACCATCGGCTGTGCAATTCAGGAACATAGCCAACGTCAAAGCACAGCACAACTCAGTCCTACTGTTTTCAGTGCGTTCAGAAATGCTGGCTAACCAAAGCCAAAGCACAGCATAGCGCTGTTCCTTGAGTGTGCTCAGAAAATGTCATCAAAGCTAAAGCACATCATAGCACTGCATTCTGAATATGTTCCAAAAATGTCATCAAAGCCAACAAAGCACATCATAGCACTGTTCTTTGAGAGCGTTCAGAAAATGTCCCATTAATCAAAGCACAGCATAGCACTGTTCTTTGAGAGCATTCAGAAAATGTCCCTTTAATCAAAGCACAGCATAGCACTGTTCTTTAAGTGTGTTCAGAAAATGTCGCTTCAATCAAAGCACAGCACTGTTCTTTGAGTGTGTTCAGAAAATGTCGCTTCAATCAAAGCACAGCACTGTTCTTTGAGTGCATTCAGAAAATGTCCCTTCAATCAAAGCACAACACTGTTCTTTGAGTGCATTCAGAAAATATCCCAACAATCAAAGCACAGCATAGCATAGCACTGTTCTTTGAGTGCATTCAGAAAATATCCCTACAACCAAAGCACAGCACAGCACTGTTCTTTGAGTGCATTCAGAAAATGTCCCTTCAATCAAAGCACAACACTGTTCTTTGAGTGCATTCAGAAAATGTCCCTACAGTCAAAGCACAGCATAGCACAGCACTGTTCTTTGAGTGTGTTCAGAAAATGTCCGTACAATCAAAGCGCAGCGTAGCACAGCAGTGTTCTTTGAATGTGTTCAGAAAATGTCCCTACAATCAAAGCACAGCATAGCACAGCAGTGTTCTTTGAGTGTGTTCAGAAAATGTCCCTACAATCAAAGCACAGCATAGCACAGCAGTGTTCTTTGAGTGTGTTCAGAAAATGTCCCTACAATCAAAGCACAGCATAGCACAGCAGTGTTCTTTGAGTGTGTTCAGAAATGTCCCTACAATCAAAGCACTGCACTGCACTGTTCTTTGAATGCGTTCAGAAAATGTCCC
The DNA here is from genome assembly GCF_041734735.1 of Babylonia areolata. Lineage (NCBI taxonomy): Eukaryota > Metazoa > Mollusca > Gastropoda > Neogastropoda > Buccinidae > Babylonia > Babylonia areolata. Next base: position 28,415,996 of record NC_134891.1, read on the forward strand.
TACAATCAAAGCACAGCACAGCACTGTTCTTTGAATGCGTTCAGAAAATGTCCCTACAATCAAAGCACTGTTAGCACTGTTCTTTGAGTGCGTTCAGAAAATGTCCCTACAATCAAAGCACAGTACTGCACTGTTCTTTGAATGCGTTCAGAAAATGTCCCTACAATCAAAGCACATTACTGCACTGTTCTTTGAATGCGTTCAGAAAATGTCCCTACAATCAAAGCACAGCATAGCACTGTTCTTTGAGTGCGTTCAGAAAATCTCCCTTCAATCAAAGCACAGCATAGCACTGTTCTTTGAATGCGTTCAGAAAATGTCCCTACAATCAAAGCACAGCATAGCACTGTTCTTTGAGTGCGTTCAGAAAATCTCCCTACAATCAAAGCACGGTGGTGCGACTGTACCGGTTTGACGATGAGATGTACCGATTTCGGTTCATCAGGACTCAGCGGTGAAAAACTGGGTCAGCTGGATCAGTGGACTCCCCACCCGACCCCCCCCACCCCCACCCCATCCCCACGCCCCACCTCCCCTTCCCTTCCTACCCAGACTGAGGCCAGTTGTCCCAAGAGCGAAGGTGGCATCAGAATAGAACAAAAGCAAGAAATGTTACTTTTTTGTTTCTCCTCTCTCTCTCTCTCTCTCTCTCTCTCTCTCCGTTTCTACATTCTTTCCATCTCCCACACACTCTCTCTTTATCCCTCTTTGTCTCCCCCCGCCCCCCCCCCCCCCCCCTCTCTCTCTCTCTCTCTCCCCCTATCTCTTCCCCCATCTCTCCCTCTCCCTCCCCCACTCTCTCTCTTTCATCTCTCTCTATCCTTTCTCTCTTCCCTCCCCCTCTCTTCCCCCCATCTCTCCCTCTCCCTCACTCTCCACACCCACCTTCTCTCTCTCTCTCTCTCTCTCTCTCTCTCTCTCTCTCTCTCTCTCTCTCTCTCTCTCTTCCCCCCCTCTCTCAGTGAGACATGAGATGAAGCGGCCAATCGTTAAAACTGTTGTTTATTACTTAGGGACGTATAGGTAGGTGCATTGTTGCTTCATGCTTTGCTGTCTTTTGTGTATGCCAGCGTACACACACACACACACACACACACACACACACACACATGTACACACACACACACACACACACACACACACAAAGGTCAAGGTCCCTTAGCCTTGAACAACAACCGGGGAAATAAATGAAATCACATCCACTGTGTCCAGGAAAGAGAGGACCAATTCTCCCCCCCCCCCCCCCAACTCTTTTCACCCTCCCCAACTGAATTCGGGAAATCGAAGTAAAGTGCCTTTCTCAATGTTTCGAACTCTTGTCGTCATCATCATCATCATCATTATCATTATTGTTGTTGTTATTATTATTATTATTATTGTTATCATCATCATTAGTAGTAGTAGTAGTGTTGTTGTTGTTACTGTTGTTGTTATTGTTATCATCATCGTCGTCGTCGTCGTCATTATTATTATTGCTGTTATTGTTGTTGTTGCTGTTCTTATTGTTGTTGTTGTTGTTAGTATTATTACTGTTGTTGTTGTTGTTGTTATTATTATTATTATTATTGTTATCATCATCATTAGTAGTAGTAGTAGTGTTGTTGTTGTTACTGTTGTTATTGTTATCATCATCATCGTGCTGTTCTTATTGTTGTTGTTGTTAGTATTATTACTGTTGTTGTTATTGTTGTTGCAGTTGTTATCATCATCATCATTATTGTTGTTGTTGTTTCTGTTGTTATTGTTGTTGCTGTTTTTGCTGTTGTTATTGTTATTATTATTATTGTTGTTGTTGTTGTGTGAACGCTGCAAACAACGAACTGAAAAATAAAATAAAAACACCAACATATTATCGCTGTCGGTGGCTTGCATTATATTGATCATATGTCACCAGCAAGTTGGTGACATTATTATTTTGTTGATACTATGTGCAGCAAAACAAAAAAAAAGGGGGGGGGGGACGGAGAGGTAGGGAAGCGATAAACACAGCATTGCCATGTTTTTTTTAATTTTAACTACAATGTAATAAAAGGGGTAAACATTCCAAATGTGCGTCAGTTGTTGCATTTTTTTGTATTGTCTGTATGTCTCACTCTGTGTGTGTGCGCGCGCGTTTGTGTGTGTGTGTGTGTGTGTTGAGTAAATGCTGTATGCTTAGTTTCTCTCTCTCTCTCTCTCTCTCTCTCTCTCACACACACACACACACACACACAACCCGCAGTTCCCCACCAGCTACACGTGTTGTATGAATGTTCTCTTGCCAAGGGGGAAAAAAAAAGAAAGAAAAGATACGTCATTTGCTCACACACGACGTCATTTGCTCACGCACGCGCGAACAACCAAGCAAGCATCGTGGTAAAATGCTCCAGTCGGTCAATGCAATATTTACGCATACAGTGTGTGCGCGTGGATATTTGCGGGTGTGTGCATACGTTTAGGAGAGTTCTAAAGTTAATAAGTATATCAAACAGGTATGTATAGTTGCGTGCGTAGATAAAAGAAGAAAAAAAAAGTAAAACCAATGATAATAAGATGAATGTTTATAATGTTTTCAGTCCTCCAAAAGCACTTTACATAACACATCGGTCAGACACAAAGCAGACACACACACACGCATGCGCACACACACACACACACACACACACATGGAAGAAACAGATGTAGGCCCAACAGAATACTACGGACACAGAATACATTCTGACAAAAGGTAGAACAGTTAAACAAAAAACAGGAAACATCCAGTGTAAAAACAAAAACTTTAATTATGGTGTGCCAGAAAAAAAATTTTGAAAAGATTGGTACAGACGATTTTAGAGTGTTTGTATGAAAATAGAAAACATGCAAAAAAAGAAGAAGATAAAAATGATAATAATCATAATAATGATAATACTATAAAAAAAAAAATAAATAAATAAAAAAACTATTAAAAAAAACAACAAACAAACACGTATTCTAACGACCAACAGTGGTGCTAACACAGAGACATTTATTCCCAAATTGAAAAATGTCCAAATATGAAAACAGGTATACTTATTAACAGATATTAATTCCAATGTCAAAATCAAAAATATTGTGATAACTTCACAGGGAAGATGCTACTATTCCACGCTACAGTCTCTGGACATGTCTATCGCTTCATGTACAATAATTATCAACCCCAGAATACAACACCCAAAACAACAAAACAAAACAAAAATAGATTCAAGACATCATCACAAAACAACAAAAACTAGAAACAGTCAAACAGACAGATAGAGAAAGAAAGAAAAACGAGACTAAACAACCCGTTTCATGTATAAACAACAAATGTAAAACTCACACGGAAATGTGTACATTTGTTTTAAATAGGACAAAATCCAGGTTGCGGTCTGATTATGCTACCTAACGGTGTTATATTCAGCAGGAACGTTGCCTGCTGCGTTATTGCAGCGTTAGAGAGGGGTTGGGGGGGAGGGGGGTGCGGGGGGGGGGGAGGGGGGGGATTCTGATGAGCTTGCCTTAACTGCCGTCTTAACTCCAACTCTGCCCCCATGAGAGAGGGCGCCACTTCAGACACGCGGTTCGAGTGAGCGAGGCAGCTGACTGCTAAGCAAACAGGACCGTCAGTACAGTGTCGTGCTTGTCTGGTGACCAGTCACTGACTGACTTCCGTCTGCTCTGCGTTATTCTGTCGACGCGACTTTTTTTTTTTTTTTTTTTTTTAAATTCGTGTGTGTGACTGATTTCTTCCTCTGTGACCGTGACGATGAGGGAAGGACAGATTAAGCGCTTCTAGTATTCACTGAAGCAACGACTGTATTTTTTTTTTTCTCTCTCTCTCTTTCTTCTTCTTCTTTTTTTTTTTTTTTTTTTTTTTTTAACCCATTGACTGCCATAAACGTATTACGTACGTGCATAGTGACGTCACTGATGACGTCATCAGTATAAAAAAAAAAGGGGGGGGAAATAGCTCTGGAAGGCTGAAAATTCACACAGTTTGTCTAGAGTGGTATATATCTCCAGACCATTCTCTCAGTTTCAGGCTTGTTGTTTTGGATAATGTTTTATGACCTGAAACACCACTTTCTGCTGTTTAATCTCATAGTGTAGCGAAGTGGATACATTCAATTAAACACCCCCCCTATCCTCTTAACACTTCGACAGGCAGCCCTTCAAGTATTCACATACCAAAACAATGACTGTAGCGAAGTGGATATTATTCAAGTATTTTTACCAAAGCAACGATTGTCTTTATATATATATATATATATATATATCATAGTGTAGAGAAGTGGGTACATCTAATTAACCCCCACCCACCCACCCCGACCCCCGCTCCCCTCCCACCTCCTCATAACACTTCGACAGGCGGTCAAGAATAGACGAGAATATCGGGCAATATGCAGCCTCGATTAACTTAAAGGTTGTGAGAAATATTATACGGCAAGGGATAAAAGGTTGAGTACATAATAGGAAAGAACATTAAATCAGACTCACCACCACATAAGCAAACACTCACACACGCGCACACACACGCACACACGCACACACACACACACACACACACACACACACACACACTCCAATATTCGCAGGTATGGTCCGACAGAAACCATCCTTCCAACAACTCATGAATGAAGCACAGCCTGGTAGCTATGAAAAGCCATTCACGCCAACCGTTTCCACATTATCTCGGACCAATATTTGGTGTTCAGTCATAAAAAAAATGGGAAAAGAAAACTCATAACAATTCATATTGAACACATCAGTATCAGACATGAACACATCAATAAAACAGATTCGTGACGAGACTTGAACACATAAGTAAAAGACTTGACTTTCCTCTTGTCTTTTTTTTTTTTTTTTTTCTTCTTGTTTCTTCTTCTCTTTTCAGCATTGTACATTTCCAGCAGATGGCCACTAATTCCACGTTATAAGACGAGAAATGTGTGTGTGTGTGTGTGTGTGTGTGTGTGTGTGTGTGTGTGTGTGTTAAGTGCAACATCTCCCTGTACTGAAAAAGGAAAAAGCATGTTTTTTTGGTGTGTGTTTTATTTGGGTTGTGTGTGTGTGTGTGTGTGTGTGTGTGTGTGTGTGTGTGTGTGTGTGTGTTTTGCTGTTGTTGTTGTGTTTTTTTAATAATTCATTTATTTAAAACGATTTATTGTTCAGGGCCTAGTTCAGGTTGTTTTTGGTGTTGTTTTATGAACACAAAATCGACAGAGATTAGAACTGGCAAGATTAAAAAAAAAAAAAAAAATGCTGCTTCATTCTGCGCTGAGAAGCTGGTATACATTATTTCTACATGGTTAATTAAAACAGTCACAATCATTTTCGTTGTTGTCATCAGTTTCGAACCCGAGTACCACCAATCAACCCTACACTAAAAAAAACTGTACAAATACCTAGCCATGTGGTCCTAAAGACAAGAATTGCAAGGGCAAGGGAGGGAAGATTAAGGAGGGGGGTGGGGGGTGGAAGGGACTTGTGAACTGAGCTATGTGACAAATACATACACCCGGAAACAGTGCATAGACAGAAAAGGAAACAAACAAACAACAACAGCAACAACAAACAAACAGGTAAATTGTCAAGCCATACAACGCACTCACTTTTTCTTTCTTTCTTTCTTTTTTTCTTTCTTTCTTTCTTTTCTTTTCACACAGATTATCTGCCTTGACAAAATGCAAGGAAAATAGAGTGAGAACGTGTACACACACACACACACACACACACACACTGATTGGATCTATCTAAATCCGCCTATTTATGTCCACACACACATCTACTTTTTAGTGGTGCTATCGTCTTTACAAGCGTACGTCTCTACGCTGGAGAGCTATGTTTCGCCATAAACATTGTTGCTATGGTACCAAAAACTAAACCACTAAAATCCGAGAGCTTCTATTGAAATATAAACCTTTGTCGTTTATTCAAGCTGGATAGTATGAGCAAAAACCATATCCCCATCCACTGAAGAAACAAAGGGGGGGGGGGGAGCACACACACAAAAACAAAAAAAAAAACAATGAAAGAAAGAAAAAAATAAATGAATAAATACAACCCTCTCCCCAATCTATCAGCAACCCCCTCCCAAATCTATCAGCACAGGAAGTAAGTAAAGAGATGAATAAATAAATGGACAAACAAACACAAATATGAATTAGAAGAACTGGAGCCATAGACTTGTATGCAACTGAAGCTATCAATTAATTTAAAAAAAAAATTTAAAAATAAAAAAAAGGAGAAGAAGATAGTTTTGTTTGCATTTGTTTTTGTTTTTCTATGGGATGGGAAACACTTGCTCAAACAAAATTATTCTTCAAAAGTAGTTTCTCAGTTGCTCCATTTCCCAGCAAAAAGATGTTTCTCTTTACCTTCAACTGAAACATAAGATAGTAAGTCTGGAGGGAAAAAACAAAACAAACAATCACCAAAAACAACCAAAAACAAACAAACAAACAAAACAAAAAAACCTAAACATACAGCAAACAGTTCTCACTTGTTACAGACATACAGACAGAAACTATGTGTTGATCTGAATCAGCTCCCTTTTGGCTCACGGAAATGGAAATGGAAATAATTATGAAGAAAAAGCGATTGACACCTGGTTCAAATCCCTCTGCAATTTTTTTTTCAAACAAATAAAAAATCTTATGTTATTTGCATCTCAAACATGCTTATTTCTTATTAATCTAAACCACTAACCCAAAATTCTATACCCCCATACTGATTTTTTTTTAAAGTAGTAACTTTTTCTTTTAAGTATCAATTGATTTTTTAAGTAGTGAATTCCGTCTTTCTTCTTCTCTCTGTCTCTGTCTCTGTCTCTCCAGATCTGGCACTGTCTGAAGACTTGACCTTAGACTCCAAGTTACTCATGATGTACCAGACCAAACAATATACCTCC
>NC_134891.1:28427884-28435384 GCF_041734735.1 Babylonia areolata
GGGAGAGACGCTCACTCAGTCTGGCTCCGCGACTAAGCCATTATTGTCGTTAGTAGGGGGCTTAGTAGGTGGTGTCCTAAGTACGTTAAAACAGAACAGGCACCACTGAACACCACCGAAGTGACTCAGCAGCAGTGCAGGGTCTCCTCTGGTGTGTGGCCTCCTGGGGACCTAACATCGATGGTTCCCTGTGGACTGCCGACGCTGGAACTGCGACGGACGAACCCGGGTGTGGCCGTGTATGGGGGAATCTAAATGAGCGGCGTGGGAGTAATGCCACTGAAACGGCGCAGATGATGGGGCAGCAAAAAAAAAAAAAAAAAAAAAAGAAAGAAAATAATAATGATTCCTCTTGTTGTTGTGTCAGAATAAGAGGTCAAAGTGCCAAGTTTAGAAAATCCAAAAAAAATATAAATATAACAGTAAATGCAGTTTGCATATAATTAGGCTTCTTTTTTTTTTTTTTGTGCTCATCCCAGAGGTGCAATATTGTTTTAAACAAGATGACTGGAAAGAACTGAATTTTTCCTATTTTTATGCCAAATTTGGTGTCAACTGACAGAGTATTTGCAGAGAAAATGTCAATGTTAAAGTTTACCACGGACACACAGACACACGGACACACACACACACACACACACAGACAACCGAACACCAGGTTAAAACATAGACTCACTTTGTTTACACAAGTGAGTCAAAAACCATTGGTCAACAGATACCCCCTTTTCAATTAAACAGCAGACATCTAATACAACATAATGTCCATGGCCTCTCCAACAAGACATCACGAAAAAAAAAAAAAACTAAAAAGGTAAACCAACCCGGAAAGCAACAACATCATACAAAAAGTTGACGTCACAACACGATGACGTACTTCTCTCGTAGTGTTGCCACGTCAGAGTGGCGGGGCTGCTGTCCTCCCAGTCTCCATTGCAAGGCGGCTGGCGGTTGTTGTGGCAGTAGCAGTTGGGGCCCTCGTCAGCGATGTACCCGTCCGGATATTTCATCAGGGTGGTGCAGACATGTTGTCCCACGCAATCTTTCACGGCCTGGTGAGAGTCATCGTCATCGTTATCGTCATCATCATTTTATTTATTTATTCATTCATTCATTTATTTTACTCAAGGCCTGACTGAACGCGTTAGATTTTGCTGTTGGTCAGGGACGGGCGCAATAGCCGAGTGGTTAAAGCGTTGGACTGTCAATCTGAGGGTCCCGGGTTCGAATCACGGTGACGGCGCCTGGTGGGTAAAGGGTGGAGATTTTTACGATCTCAGAGGTCAACATATGTGCAGACCTGCTAGTGCCTGAACCCCCTTCGTGTGTATATGCAAGCAGAAGATCAAATACGCACGTTAAAGATCCTGTAATCCATGTCAGCGTTCGGTGGGTTATGGAAACAATATACCCAGCATGCACACCCCCGAAAACGGAGTATGGCTGCCTACATGGCGGGGTAAAAACGGTCATACACGTAAAAGCCCACTCGTGTGCATACGAGTGAACGCAGAAGAAGAAGCTGTTGGTCAGGCTGTTGGTTAACCGATCTGGTGTAACGCAGTATACGGATTTGTGAGAACGCAGTGACACCTTCTTGAACTGAGCTGAAAATAATCACCATCGTCATCATCACCATTATCATCTCTACCACCATTATTATCGTTACCATCGTTATCATCATCATCATCATCATTACCATCATCAGCACCTTCATCACCATCATCAACACCGTCATCATCATCATCATCATCATAATCATCACGAACAACATCACCACCTTCATCTTGACTACGTCATCTACAACAGCGAAATTGAGGAGGAGGAAAACGTATCCACCCTGTGAAATGTTCCATGTGAATGGATAACTCTAAAAAAAATCGGAAAAACTGAAGAAAAAGAAGAGGCAGGGAAGGAGGCTATCTTGGGAAGAGGTGGGTTCTAAGACCAGACTTGAAAGAGCTGAGTGTGGAGACCTGACAAAGAGAAAGAGGAAGTTCATTCCAATTGCAAGGTCCAGAGACTGTTGGCGGCCTACAGTCGAGTGTTTGAATCTGAGTATACGTAAACAGAGTGGATCCGAAGCCGATCGCAGAGAGCGAGATGGAGTGTAGAGGTGAAGGCAGCCACAGAGATAGGAAGGGGCAAATTTGTGAATACATTTGTAACGTAGAGTGCTGTTCTTATATATATATATATATATATATATATATATATATGAGAGAGAGTGCTGAAATCCCACCCCCACCTCCACCCCCCAATTTTTGTCCTCAGGGCTTCACCAGGAAAAATGTTGAAAGTGAAAGAAAAAAGGAGACGTTTCTGAGGGTGTGCGTGATGAGAGTTCCGGCATTTTCTGTCGCCCTCATCTCAGTTTGCCATCTCTCTCTCTCTCTGTCTCTCTCTCTCTCTCTGTGTCTCTCTCTCTCTACGCCTCTCTCCTCCCCTGTCAGTCTCTCTCTATGTCTGTCTCCACTAGTGGTCACTGTCACAATATCTGTCTGTTCAGTCAGCCTCCCCTACCTTCTTTACTCTTCCCCTTGTCCATTCTTCCTTCCGCTCTCCACCACGCCCCTACCCTATTGTCCTCGTTGTTATTCATCTATCGCGATATTGTATTGTACACAAGTTCTACGTTTATGTTTGCACATGCTTATGTAATTTTGACGTTGGTGTTTGAATTGACTCTCGCTTCTTTCTTTTTTTTCTTTTTTTTTCCTTTTTTTTCTCTTTTTTTTCCAATTATTATTTATGCCCAGAGGGCTGGATGTAAACAAGTACTTTGTGCTTACTCCTTTACCCTCGTAAAATAAAATTTCGTTCGTTCGTTCGTTCTCTCTCTCTCTCTCTCTCTCTCTCTCTCTCTCTCTCTCTCTCTCTCTCTCTGTCTCTCACCAACTCTGCCAGTTACCATGTCTGTCTGTCTGTCTGTCTCTGTGTCTATCTTTCCATTTCTGTCTGCAAGTGCACTTTGTTTTGCTGTCAAACTTGGATATAGTTTGGGTTTTTTTGTTTTGTTTTTTTTAGCCAAAGACAACCCTTTTTTGCTGCCGTGGGGTCTTTTCACCTGCAGCAAAGTGCGTGCTGAAGAAGGGTCCTCGGAAAGAGAGAGAGAGAGAGAATCCAGTCCGTAAATATAATTATGGGACGGGCGCAGGTCCGTTTTGCCTACACAGCTTCTTTCTCTGTCTCTCTCTCTCTCTCTCACACACACACATGTATGCACGCACGCACATACATACATACACACACACACACAAACATGCACACACACACACACACACACACACACACAATCACCCCCCCCCCCCCCCCCCCCGCCCCCCTACACACACACACACACACAAGGGGCAAATGAGTACGTAGGCTACCTGGGAATACAACAGGCGAATCGGGGTCTAAATTCGGTGACAGTCGAATCGGGATGTAAATTCGGTGACAGTCGAATCGGGATGACACCTGTGAGACTCGAACCCATGGACCCTGCCTGGCTTCCTGGTCGGCCGCTTCAGCAGCTGGGCCACACATACAGTTCCACGAATACTGTAACGTGTAAGGGAGTTAAGGGTCGAAACACCTCATTGAATGGGTTGGGGTTGGGGGGTGTTCTCTGAAGACCTGTGTACTGTCCAGCTCTCCATACTAGAGTCTCTTATCACTGAATCCTAATTGATTGGGCCGGGGGGTGGGAGGGGGGGAAGGGGAAGGGGGGGGGGTGGATGCTGTCCCCCAGACGCTTACATCGTCACTGTGATGACATTATTGTTTTTTTGTTTTTTTTAGCGAATGGCTGCTTGCTGCGTTTTTTGTGGGCTTCCCCCCTCCCCTCCCCTTCCCCCCCACCCCCCTCCTTGATTTACAATTGACCCTTGCGAGGGTTGGGGAAAGGGGGACGAGGGGGAGGAGCAGATGATAGAGGAAGTGGGGGGGGTGAGGGGGGCGCGTGGGGGGAGCGAGGGTAGTGCGGTGCGGAAGTAGTAGCACAGGGACAGAGGCAGTGACTGATGGTGGAACTACAGTCTGTCTGACTGTGAACTCGCTAACCAGTTGGGTTCATCACTTCCCCTTTGTGTCAGTGTGTGTCTGTCAGTGCGTGAGTGTGTCTGTGTCAGTGTGTGCGTGTGTGTCTGTCTGTGTCAGTCAGTGTGTGCGTGTGTGTCTGTGTCAGTATGTGTGTCTGTGTCACTGTGTGCGTGTGTCTGTGTCAGTGTGTGTGTGTCCGTGTGCGTGTGTGTCTGTCTGTGTCAGTGTGTGTGTCTGTGTCACTGTGTGCGTGTTTGTATGTGTCAGTGTGTGCGTGTATGTTTGTGTCAGTCAGTGCGTGTATGTCTTTGTCTGTGTCAGTGTGTGTCTGTGTCAGTGTGTGCGTGTGTGTCTGTCTGTGTCAGTGTGTGCGTGTATGTCTGTGTCAGTGTGTGCGTGTGTGTCTGTCTGTGTCAGTGTGTGTGTGTCTGTCTGTGTCAGTGTGTGCGTGTGTGTCTGTGTCAGTGTGTGTGTCAGTGTGTGCGTGTGTCTGTGTGTGTCTTTGTCTGTATGTGTCTGTGTCAGTGAGTGTGTCTGTATATGTCTGTGTCAATGAGTGTGTCTGTATATGTCTGTGTCTGGATGTGTCTGTGTCTTTGCATGTGTCTGTGTCAGTGTGTGTGTGTATGTCTGTGTGTGTCAGTGTGTGTGTGTATGTCTGTGTCTGTATGTGTGTGCGTGTATGTATGTGTGTGTGTGTGTGTGTGTGTCTGTTGGAAAATGTCTGATTGATGGCAAAAGTGAGTCTTATTGTCAGTGTGTTTCGGTGTTGGGGGTGGGGTGGGGGTGAGTGGGTAGGGGGCTGAATGACTGATGGTAAACGTCTGATAGTTTAGTGTTTGTGTGTGCGTGTGTGTGTGTGAAAGAGAGCGAGAGAGAGACCCACGTGTGTGTGTGTGTGTGTGCGTTTGTGTGTGTGAAAGAGAGAGAGAGAGACCCACGTGTGTGTTTGTATGTGTGTGTGCGTTTGTGTGTGTGAAAGAGAGAGAGAGAGACCTGCGTGTGTGTGTTTGAGAGGGGCGGTGGGACAAAGTGAAAGGGGTGTCTGACTGATGGCCAAAAATCTGATGGTTCAGTGTTTTATCTTCTTTTTTTTTTTTTTTTTTTTTTGTGGCAGTGAGGGGGTGGGGGGTTGACTGGTTGACTGATGGTAAAAGTCTGATAGCGTAAGTCTGACTGTTAGTGTGTGTGTTAATATGTGTGTGTGTGTGTGTGTGTGTGTGTGTGTGTGTGTGTGTGTGTGTCGGAGAGGGAGGGTGGGAGACTGGGTAGGCGGCTGAATGACTGATAGAAAACGTCTCATGGTGTAGTGTGTGTGTGTGTGTGTGTGTGTGTGTGTGTGTCGGAGAGGGAGGGTGGGAGACTGGGTAGGCGGCTGAATGACTGATAGAAAACGTCTCATGGTGTGTGTGTGTGTGTGTGTGTGTGTGTGTGTGTCGGAGAGGGAGGGTGGGAGACTGGGTAGGCGGCTGAATGACTGATAGAAAACGTCTCATGGTGTAGTGTGTGTGTGTGTGTGTGTGTGAGCCCCTGTGTCACACACACACACACACACACACACACACACACACGTGGGTCTCTCTCTCTCTCTCTCTCTCTCTCTCTCTCTCTCTCTCTCTCTCGCTCTCTTTCACACACAGACACACACACACACACACACACACTATAAAAATAAAAAAATTAATATAAAAAACCAAAAAAAACACGAGAAGCGAAGAATCGGAACTAGGACAGGAATCAAAATAATTCACGTCCAAAAAAACAACAACAACAACTACAACAAAACCAACTCCATCACGAAAACTACGTATGATGTGCGTCAAGCGACCCTGGCCATTAACACTTTGCTCTCAACCGCTCCCAGTTATTTCCCCAGGGGACCGGAAACCTGTGAAACCCACTTTCGGCCATTTCACGACTGCCATGACATTATAGCGGTGTCACGATCCAAAACTGCTCCCCCTCGTAATTCTGCGTCACGGCTCACTACTGTTCTAGGGCCTGGGAACGTTAGCTGTTTATGTGGGTCGTATTATAAATGATATTGTTTGAAAGTGGTAGAAAGCGAGCCTGTGAAAGTGTTCTTGGTGTCTGTGGGTTGTGTGTGTGCGTGCGTGCGTGCGTGTGTGTGTGTGTGTGTGTGTGTGCGCGTGTTTCAGTGTGTTTGTGTGTGTGTATGTGTGTGTGTGTGTGTGGTTGACAAATAGGGAGAGACACAGAGTGTATGTGTGGGTGTGTGGAGTCGTGGGTGGGTGGGTTGGGGTGGAGGTCTTTTTGCTATGGGTATAATAAATATGAAGGTTTCCTGCCCTTCCTCCCCCCCATCTTCCCCCCTTTTCGAAACAAAATGATAAACAGTAGTCCAGAAACCCAAATATGAAAACGAAACAAAATAATCTTACAAAATAACGCTGCGACTGTTATTATTCACTCTGAGAAAAAAAACCCAACTATTATCGGATATATCACTGGATGATAATTTGATACAAATGCATGATGTGTGTGTGTGTGTGTGTGTGTGTGTGTGTGTAAGAATGTTCATTCATTATGGATGGTCGAGCTGACAGATGTTATAAGCTGTTTTATGTTAGTCTCATTTTTTCTGCATTTGTGTTAATTATGCGCGTGTTGAGTATATCAATTTACACTTTGTTTGTTTGTTTGATCTTATGTCTACTGAAAATGTATTGTACCCCCCTGTCACAAGGACTGAACAGAAAAATGACAGTAAAACATCAAAGCGTCTCTGTCTGTCTGTCTGTGTCTCTGTCTGTCTGTCTCTGTCTCTCTCTCTCTCTCTCTCTCTGTCTCTGTCTCTCTCTCTCTCTCTCTCTCTCTACACTCGCCCTCCCCTTTATTTTAGTCAGGGTGAGAACAGCCGGAGAAGGCCAGGAAGTAATGTAAAACTGTGACTTCACAGCACGGGTGTACAATTCAGCACCTGCGTCTCTCTCTCTCTCTCTCTCTCTCTCTCTCTCTCTCTCTCTCTCTCTCTCTCTCTCTTATTCCTTCCTTCCTTCATTCATTCATTCATTCATCCTCTCTCTCTCTCTCTCACTCACTCACTCTATCTCTCTCATTACCAAATTCATATACATTATTGTCATTAATGCAGGTATCATGATTATGTACTTGTAAATGCTACTGTGCAATTGAGTGTATTTGAATTTCATGTATGTTTTTTCTATAACCTTTTGTTATCTTGTGAACATTTTGATTTCATTTCTTTTTGCCCTGAGGGCTGGATGTAAAAAAGCATATGCATGCTTATTCCACTTCCCTCATTAAAAAGATTCGTTCGTTCGTTCGTTCGTTCGTTCTCTCTCTCTCTCTCTCTCTCTCTCTCTCTCTCTCTCTCTCTCTCTCTCTCTCTCTCTCTCTCTCCCACACACACACACCTCTCCCACACACACAGACACACACACACACACACACACACACACACACACACACACACACACACACACACACACACACACA
>NC_134891.1:28440384-28475384 GCF_041734735.1 Babylonia areolata
TGACTTGGTGTGTTGGTGGTGACTTGGTGTGTTGGTGGTGACTTGGTGTGTTGGTGGTGACTTGGTGTGTTGGTGGTGACTTGGTGTGTTGGTGGTGACTTGGTGGTGACTTGGTGTGTTGTTTGGTGTGTTGGTGGTGACTTGGTGTGTTGTTGGTGTGTTGGTGGTGACTTGGTGTGTTGTTGGTGACTTGGTGTGTTGTTGGTGACTTGGTGTGTTGTTGGTGACTTGGTGTGTTGGTTGGTGTGTTGGTGGTCACTTGGTGTGTTGTTGGTGACTTGGTGTGCTAGTCACTTGGTGTGTTGGTGGTGACTTGGTGTGTTGGTGGTGACTTGGTGTGTTGTTGGTGACTTGGTGTGTTGTTGGTGACTTGGTGTGTTGGTGGTGACTTGGTGGTGACTTGGTGTGTTGGTGGTGACTTGGTGGTGACTTGGTGTGTTGGTGGTGACTTGGTGTGTTGGTGGTGACTTGGTGTGTTGGTGGTGACTTGGTGGTGACTTGGTGTGTTGGTGGTGACTTGGTGTGTTGGTGGTGACTTGGTGTGTTGGTGGTGACTTGGTGTGTTGGTGGTGACTTGGTGGTGACTTGGTGTGTTGGTGGTGACTTGGTGTGTTGGTGGTGACTTGGTGTGCTGGTCACTTGGTGTGTTGGTGGTGACTTGGTGTGTTGGTGGTGACTTGGTGTGTTGGTGACTTGGTGTGTTGGTGGTGACTTGGTGTGTTGGTGGTGACTTGGTGTGTTGGTGACTTGGTGTGTTGGTGGTGACTTGGTGTGTTGGTGGTGACTTGGTGTGTTGGTGGTGACTTGGTGTGCTGGTGACTTGGTGTGTTGGTGACTTGGTGTGTTGGTGGTCACTTGGTGTGTTGGTGGTCACTTGGTGTGTTGGTTGGTGTGTTGGTGGTGACTTGGTGTGTTGGTGGTGACTTGGTGTGTTGGTGGTGACTTGGTGTGTTGGTGGTGACTTGGTGTGTTGGTGGTGACTTGGTGTGTTGGTGGTGACTTGGTGTGCTGGTCACTTGGTGTGTTGGTTGGTGTGTTGGTGGTGACTTGGTGTGTTGGTGGTGACTTGGTGTGTTGGTGACTTGGTGTGTTGGTGGTGACTTGGTGTGTTGGTGACTTGGTGTGTTGGTGACTTGGTGTGTTGGTGGTGACTTGGTGTGTTGAGGACTTGGTGTGTTGGTGGTGACTTGGTGTGTTGGTGGTGACTTGGTGTGTTACTGGTGACTTGGTGTGTTGTTGGTCACTTGGTGTGTTACTGGTGACTTGGTGTGTTGGTCACTTGGTGTGTTGTTGGTGACTTGGTGTGCTGGTGACTTGGTGTGTTACTGGTGACTTGGTGTGTTGCTGGTGACTTGGTGTGTTGCTGGTGACTTGGTGTGTTGGTCACTTGGTGTGTTGTTGGTGACTTGGTGTGCTGGTGACTTGGTGTGTTACTGGTGACTTGGTGTGTTGCTGGTGACTTGGTGTGTTGGTGGTGACTTGGTGTGTTGCTGGTGACTTGGTGTGTTGGTGGTGACTTGGTGTGTTGCTGGTGACTTGGTGTGTTGGTGGTGACTTGGTGTGTTGCTGGTGACTTGGTGTGCTGGTGTGTTGGTGGTGACTTGGTGTGTTGGTCACTTGGTGTGCTGGTGACTTGGTGTGTTGGTGGTCACTTGGTGTGTTGGTGGTCACTTGGTGTGTTGGTGGTCACTTGGTGTGTTGGTGGTGACTTGGTGTGTTGGTGACTTGGTGTGCTGGTGACTTGGTGTGTTGGTGACTTGGTGTGTTGGTGGTCACTTGGTGTGTTGGTCACTTGGTGTGTTGGTCACTTGGTGTGTTGGTGGTGACTTGGTGTGCTGGTCACTTGGTGTGTTGGTGGTGACTTGGTGTGTTGGTGGTGACTTGGTGTGCTGGTCACTTGGTGTGTTGGTGGTGACTTGGTGTGTTGGTGGTGACTTGGTGTGCTGGTCACTTGGTGTGTTGGTCACTTGGTGTGTTGGTGGTCACTTGGTGTGCTGGTCACTTGGTGTGTTGGTCACTTGGTGTGTTGGTGGTGACTTGGTGTGTTGGTGGTGTGTTGGTGACTTGGTGTGTTGGTGGTGACTTGGTGTGTTGGTGGTGACTTGGTGTGCTGGTGACTTGGTGTGTTGGTGGTCACTTGATGTGTTGTTGGTGACTTGGTGTGTTGGTGGTGACTTGGTGTGTTGTTGGTGACTTGGTGTGTTGGTGGTGACTTGGTGTGTTGTTGGTGACATGGTGTGTTGTTGGTGACTTGGTGTGTTGGTGGTCACTTCGTGTGTTGGTGACTTGGTGTGTTGGTGGTCACTTGGTGTGTTGGTGACTTGGTGTGTTGGTGGTGACTTGGTGTGTTGGTGGTCACTTCGTGTGTTGGTGACTTGGTGTGTTGGTGGTGACTTGGTGTGTTGGTGGTCACTTGGTGTGTTGTTGGTCACTTGGTGTGTTGTTGGTGACTTGGTGTGTTGTTGGTGACTTGGTGTGTTGGTGGTCACTTCGTGTGTTGGTGACTTGGTGTGTTGGTGGTCACTTCGTGTGTTGGTGACTTGGTGTGTTGGTGGTGACTTGGTGTGTTGGTGGTCACTTGGTGTGTTGGTGGTGACTTGGTGTGTTGGTGGTGACTTGGTGCGTTGGTGACTTGGTGTGTTGGTGGTGACTTGGTGTGTTGGTGACTTGGTGTGTTGGTGACTTGGTGTGTTGGTGGTGACTTGGTGTGTTGGTGACTTGGTGTGTTGGTGGTGACTTGGTGTGTTGGTGGTGACTTGGTGTGCTGGTCACTTGGTGTGTTGGTGGTGACTTGGTGTGTTGGTGGTGACTTGGTGTGTTGGTGACTTGGTGTGTTGGTGACTTGGTGTGTTGGTGGTGACTTGGTGTGTTGGTGGTCACTTGGTGTGTTGGTGGTGACTTGGTGTGTTGGTGACTTGGTGTGTTGGTGGTGACTTGGTGTGTTGGTGACTTGGTGTGTTGGTGACTTGGTGTGTTGGTGGTGACTTGGTGTGTTGGTGGTCACTTGGTGTGTTGGTGGTGACTTGGTGTGTTGGTGACTTGGTGTGCTGGTGACTTGGTGTGTTGGTGGTCACTTGGTGTGTTGGTTGGTGTGTTGGTGGTGACTTGGTGTGTTGGTGACTTGGTGTGTTGGTGGTGACTTGGTGTGTTGGTGACTTGGTGTGTTGGTGGTGACTTGGTGTGTTGGTGGTCACTTGGTGTGTTGGTGGTGACTTGGTGTGTTGGTGACTTGGTGTGTTGGTGGTGACTTGGTGTGTTGGTGGTGACTTGGTGTGTTGGTGGTGACTTGGTGTGGTGGTCACTTGGTGTGTTGGTGACTTGGTGTGTTGGTGACTTGGTGTGTTGGTGACTTGGTGTGTTGGTGGTGACTTGGTGTGTTGGTGGTGACTTGGTGTGGTGGTGACTTGGTGTGTTGGTGGTGACTTGGTGTGCTGGTCACTTGGTGTGTTGGTGGTGACTTGGTGTGTTGGTGACTTGGTGTGTTGGTGGTGACTTGGTGTGTTGGTGGTGACTTGGTGTGTTGGTGACTTGGTGTGTTGGTGGTGACTTGGTGTGTTGGTGACTTGGTGTGTTGGTCACTTGGTGTGTTGGTGACTTGGTGTGTTGGTGGTCACTTGGTGTGTTGGTGGTGACTTGGTGTGTTGGTGACTTGGTGTGTTGGTGGTCACTTGGTGTGTTGGTGGTGACTTGGTGTGTTGGTGACTTGGTGTGTTGGTGGTGACTTGGTGTGTTGGTGACTTGGTGTGTTGGTCACTTGGTGTGTTGGTGGTGACTTGGTGTGTTGGTGGTCACTTGGTGTGTTGAGGACTTGGTGTGTTGGTGGTGACTTGGTGTGTTGGTGGTGACTTGGTGTGTTGGTGACTTGGTGTGTTGGTCACTTGGTATGCTGGTGACTTGGTGTGGTAGTGGTGACTTGGTGTCTTGGTGTGTTAGTGGTGACTTGGTGTGTTGGTGGTGACTTGGTGACTTGGTGTCAAGACACCCCCCCCCCCCCCCGCCCCCCCCCCCCCAAAAAAAAAAAAAAAATCATCCCTGTTTTTCAAACACCCACTCCACTGAACACAAATCTGCCAACACTTCGACACATGTACAAATGGTAATGCATTTAACCACTTTATTGTATGTAAATCATCTCACATAGCTCCCTTTGCACGGAGACAAACCAGACACACTGGGTGTAAGACACCCCCGTCTGCCATTATTCCAGAAATGCTACAAAAATTATTGTATAATCTTTTTTTTCTTTTCTTAAATCTTAAATATCAGTTTTTCATTTATCATCCTTGCCACTCAGTTAACAAACTTCCATAAATAAATATATATATATATATATATTATATACACCAAATATTTGAAGCGCTTCATGCGAAAACTGGGTGAAAAAAAAAAGGTTCGCGTGTACAACTTCTCTAAAAGGAAAAAAAAAACGAAGAAGAAAAAGGAAAGAAAAAAGAGAAATAAATTATATTCTGCTCTGTGTGTGTGTGTGTGTGTGTGTGTGTTATAAATGAAAGAAGAAAAGACATCAGTTCTTCGGGTGTGTAGTTTATTGTTTGTGCTGTTTTCTTGTTGGGCTGAATTCTGTTCTATGTTCGGTACAGCCTGATTTTGTATTCTGCTCAGTCAGTGAATAGTGTCCAACGCAATTTGATGAGTAGCCCACAATTTGAAAACAGGACAGAAAGAAAGACAAGAGACAGAGAGAGACTGGGAGAGAGAGAGAGAAGAGAGAGATAGAAAAAGAGAGAGATCGAGAGAGAGAGCGCAGAATAAACCCTCTCTAGTCTTAATGTGGAAATGTCCCATCACAAATGTTCCCAACAACCTCGAGTACCAACGACATTTCTATGAATAATTTCTCACACCATGGACACGACCATCGGAGAGGGAGGGGCTGGGGGAGGGGGGGGGGCGAGGGGAGGAAGTTGGGTCGAAGAGGAGGTTGAGGGGGTGGTGGTGGGGTGTTAGGGCGGCGAGTCATCCGTGGTACTGGGATGTGATATACTGAGGCTTTCATGTTGGTGTCATGAGTGCGAGCGTGTCTGTATTCTTGATGGTTTTTTTGTGTTTTTCTTCTTCTGTGTCTTTCATTTTTTAAAGCTTCTATCTCTGCATATGAGCAATGTTAACTAATATACATGCATAAATATATACATACATATAAATATGTGTGTGTGTGTGTGTGTGTGTGTCTGTGTGTGAAAGTTACTTGTACTTTTTTTTTTTTTAATGACGATAGGGATCGACACCCAATTCGCTTTAAAACTCCAAAGACTTGGCCATGGACAAGCGTATCAGATTAACTCCGTCAGTTCGGACTCAGTTCTGGGCCTGCCTACTGATCAATTAACGACGCACAGATAGATACGGAGGCACACACTGACACAGAGACAAGTCACTGCAACGTGCCCTCAGGCCCTTACACACGATGTGTGCGGAGATTCCCGTCAACAGCTCCAGGACCATTGCTCAGAACACACTTGACAGTGCACAGAACACCAGGTGATAGTGTAGGGTTTCTGACAAGTAGAAAATGTTGGGAGGGGTTGGGGGGGGGGGGGGGGATCCCCAGGGACTCTTTCACCATAATTCTAGGTGTTTCCCCCTCCACGGTATACAGATTACTTCGTAATATCCTAAAGAGAAATCAGTAACCTTGAGAGCGTCACTCTAGTGCTGCACAGTCTAATCAGATCTACAAGGAAAGGAAGAGGAGGGGTGCACTTCCGGAAGGCAAAGGGAAACAACTCTTCTTCATTTGTGAACGATGCCAGCGTCAGAGTCAAGCTCCGACGCACTGATACTTTTCATTCTTTTTTTTTTTTACATGATAGTTCTAGATATTTTAGAACGTCACAGGGACCCGCTCGATAAACATGCAGTGTTCCCTTTCCATGTTGTAAAGCGTCAGGGACGCATACTCATGCGTTATCAGAAGCCCTGGCAACAAAGCTGGCACTGATTTCTAGGAACACTGGGTGACATGTCTCTGGCTTGACAGAGCCAGAATCTATATTGATGACAAGAGTCAGAAACACAGAAGACCCTACAAGAATACAGATGGCACTGCCAGGTGACAGTGTGCCATCTGCACAGGTAACAGTGCCAAGAACTCATGACAGTAAAGAACACAGATCGCATCAAAGTACCAAGAACACAGATCAGAGGACTGTGCCAAGAACACAGATTAGAGGACTGTGCCAAGAACACAGATTAGAGGACTGTGCCAAGAACACAGATCAAAACACTGATCAGAGGACTGTACCAAGAACACAGATTAGAGGACTGTGCCAAGAACACAGATCAGAGGACTGTGCCAAGAACACAGATCAGAGGACTGTGCCAAGAACACAGATTAGAGGACTATGCCAAGAACACAGATCAAAACACTGATCAGAGGACTGTACCAAGAACACAGATGACTGTGTCAAAAGTACAGATAGATGACAGTGCCAAGAACACAAGACAGTGCCAAGAGCACAAATCAGATGACTGCCAAAACACAAATCACTTGACAGTGCCAAGAACACAGATGACAGTGCCAAAACAAGATCAGCTGACAGAGCCAAGAGCACAGACCAGATGACAGACCCAAGAACACAGATCAGAGGACTGTGCCAAGAACACAGATCAGATGACGGAGCCAGGCAAACAGATGACAGAGCCAAAAGCACAGATCACATGACAGTAGCTAAGAACACAGAGAATAAGATAACAGAGCCAAGAACACTCATCACAGACGACAGTGCCAGTACACACACACACACAGACGACAGTGCCAGTACACACACACACAGAGCGACGCCAAAAGCCAGGAAACAACAGAAAGAGTTGAGAAGAGAGGACATCGGGCTGAACCACGCCAGCAGCCACCAACAGGGTGGGGAAAACACTCGCCACCCACATCAGCACCCCCTCCAGCACAGCTCCTCCACCCCCTCCCACCCCTTCCCCCTGGGGCACGAGTCCATCCGCACGGCCGCCCCGTCCAGGCTGGGCGGGTCCATCTGGCAGTTGCAGACGCCCGGCGTCGCCGAGGTGATGCGGTCGTAGTGGTTGCCGTTGGTCAGGCAGAGGGTGAGGTAACACGGGTGCACCCCTTCCTTATCCTCCTCGTCGTCACCATCACCCTCTTCATCCTCCTCCTCCTCCTCTCCTTCCTCCTTGACACCCGGGCCACTGCCGCCGCCACCACCACCACCACCACCATTACTCCTCGCCCACGCCTTGGAGGTCAGGGAGCACGGAGAGAAGAGCAGCCAGTGGTAGTCCTTCTCCGCGTGGCCCCGGGACGTGGTCGTCGAGGGGACGGGGGAGGAGGAGGGGGACGGGGCCAGCACGTACACCTCACGGCGCAGCAAGGTGGCGGTCCCGTAGATCTCGCAGGACGTGGCCCAGGTGCCGGGGCGCCGCATGAAGCCCACGTGCCGCTCCAGGCTCCCGGGCCCCGGGTCCACGAACTGGCAGAAGACCCGCGGGTGGGCCCCGATGAGGTCGCACACGGCCTCCCGCCACTCGGCGTGGTAGTCCTCCGACCCGTACATCTCCTTGGACAGCGCCCGGAAGAAGCAGTTGCCGTCGCCGCGGATGTAGTCCACCTGTCGGCCCGTGCTGGCCAGCCTGGTGGAAGGGGGGGAAGAGAGAGAAAGGTGTTTGCTGTTATCATAATGAGGAGACGGAGATGATGAAGAAGAAAGAGAAAAGGGAAGAAGAAGAAGAATCAGAAGAGGAGGTGGAGGCGGAGGATAATGATAATTTATCGATTTACTTATTTGTTTGTTTGTTTTTTGTTCATAATTTTAACATACACATCTACCTATTGTTGTAGTTCTGCTTCTTCTTTTCCTTCTTCTTCTTTCTAGTAGCAGGAGGAAGAGAAGATGGTGGAGAAGAAGAAGAAGAAGAATTAATTTTATTTATTCATCTGTCGATCTACTGTTGTTCTGCATCTTCGTAGCAGTAGCAGTAGTATCAAATTTATTATAAGTGCTTTTGTTGTTACCGTTACTGTTACTGTTATTCAGTGTTGTCTTTTCATTTTGTTGTTGTTGCTGTTGATAGTGGTGGTTGTGGTGTGTATTTTGAGATCTTGTTGCTGAGCTGGGGTATGGAGTGGGGCGTAGTGAGAGCGGGGAGAAACGAACACAAAACAACAATGTACTCCGATACATAACTGTATCAACACACCGCACGCACGCGTGGTTATTATTTTCTTGCGTATTCATATGAAGATGCGTATACACTATGCACACACGTCGTGTTAAACATCTGGGAATGTTTGAAAAAAAAAGAAAAGAAACAACTGAAACACGCAGAAACGTAGCACCATGTCACGCGTCTCGGAAATTACACATGCTGACTGTTTATACAATTCAAGTACACTGGACTTTTTTTTAAACAGACATTATGATCAAATATAAAAAGGCTGATGAAAACGAAACATCAGTATTTGGACAAAAATTAATGATCGGTATTTACAGTCGTTCTACACTGAACATGTGGGAGGGCGGGGTAGGGGGGAATGGGGGGGATGGGGGGGGGGGGGGGGGGGTCATCATCATCATCATCATCATCGTAAGTCAGTAATGGAGCTTCGCCAACCTTACGTATCATGTCAAATGAGAAACTGCACATGAAAATTGGAGCAGGGTGGTAAACTACCATAAACATCTAGAAAGTGTGTGTGTGTGTGTGCGCGCGCGCGCGCACCGTCGCGCTTGCGTGCGTGTGAGTGCATGTGTGTCCGTCTGTCCCGAATTTATCTTAAAAAAAGCATGTGCGCCCGCCGCTACGCTCCCCAACATGCTTGCGCACGAACTCACACACTCACATACACTCATGCACACGACTGACAGACAGACAGACGGGACAAAGTAAAGACAGGCTGAAACGAGCTTCATCCTGTGCCAACACACGGTGCCGCCGAGAAATGGAATGCCAGACCACGGGAAGGCTGTCAGCTCAGTGTGGCCTGCTGCCAATCCCGCTCTCTTGTAATAACAGAACATGAGTGCTGGGGCGGTGAGGGCGGGAGGAGAGGGGTGATCTGAGGGGAGGGACGGGCCTGCCGGGGGGGGGGCGTCGGGGGGAGGCGCGGGGGGCACGGAGGAAGAGGAGGTGAGCCCGACCGTATCCATCGAGAATTCACAATTCTTCCACAGATCAATAAATGTACAGGGTTCACACAACGTTGAGGACGTCTTCAGTAAACGTGGTACGCTTTCATAAAAAAAAAATGTTGAAACAAAATCGAGTTTTAATTATGCGGGATGCAGGGTGCAGATTTTTTCCGATCTCCCAGGTCACCATAATTCTGTGCAGACCTGCTTAGTGCTTGATCCCTCTTCCGTGTGTATACGCACGCAGAAAATCAAATACGCACGTAAAAGATCCTGTAATCTATGTCAGTGTTCGGTGGGTTATGGAGACACGAAAATACCCAGCATGCATCAACCACGACAGAATCATCGGCAAGTCGATGTTGGTCGTGTAACGGAAAGAAGAAGAAAGGAAAAAACAACAACATATAGTCAGCTACTGATCTCTCCCTGAATTATGTGAATACACTGACCGGGCTGTTTCCGGCGCACGCTAATCATGAACAGCTTGGGGAAAAAAGTGTTTCAAAAGTCGATGCTTAATTAAGCCCCAAATTGGCAGTTGTTAAATCCGACAGGTGATAAAATAAGATAAAATATCATTCTACTATGCCCCCAAGAAGAAGTAAACTGCTAGTTCCCGAGCGGTCCTTAACTTTATGTGAACACTGTATACTAATTTCAGTTTGTTGATAATTTGACGGGCATCAGTGGAAGCCAGTAAGGACAAGCGCAGCGCCCATGTTCACAACACACACCACACCAAATTAATGTACGTTTCAGTAGCCAACTTCATAGGTCTAAGATTGATTGATTTGACTTGACTAAATGCATTGATGCGTAATTACTTGACTGGTGCATTTATGGCCAATGAGCGGTGTTTGCAAAATATTTCATGTCATAAACATTTCTCCTACAAGGACGTTAAAGGCTAAAACATTATTAGTGATTATTCCTCGATTAACACATTCAAGTTATTTGTGCTTCAGGTGCATGTGTGCCAGTATTTGCGCTCGCTCGCGTGTTTATGTATATCGGCGTGTGTGTGTGTGTGTGTGTGTGTGTGTGTGTGTGTGTGTAAGGAGGGTGAGGTAGGAGAGGTGTATGAGCTGAGTGACGAAGCATAATAATTATTTCAAATAGCGGGATGTGGCTGTGTATTCCAGCGCTTAGAGCAGCACAGTAGATGCATACTATTGTTTTGATGTTGTAGTTATGTTGTAATCATCACTATCGTCATTATCACTATTATTTCCTTTCTATTTTTCCTTCTCCTTTTCCCTCTCACTCCCCCCCCCCCCCACCCCCCCCCCCCCCAAAAAAAAACAACAACTAAAAAACAAAAGGTGTACAAACGACGTAAATGAGAATGCACAACAGAATACCAATGCGCAAACGAGACGGCCCGTCCCCTCTTCCGTGTCTGTGACGGTTGCCGCTGACGATGAGAACACTTCCTTCTGTGCCTCTTCCTCCGGTGCCCTTTGCGTGCCTTAGTTCGCATCAGCCGCAGCGCTGCCACTTTGAGCTTCAGCGTCATTAGTGCCGCTGGCGTCATCGTCCAGGCGTGACGTCACTTGCAGACATCTGGCAATGACTTTGCGGCGGCGCGGGTATAGATATCTTGTCCTGCCCTCCGACCCTAGTGACTTTTCTCTCTGCAATGACGGCGTCATAGGAGTACGTCATTGATGCTCGTTCTTTGTTTGATCGTTTCTTTCTTTGTGTTGAAAACTTATTTGTGTATTTTGTCTAGTTGTTTATTTCATTTTACGTTGTTTGTTGTTGTTGTTGTTGTTTGGGTTTTTTTCCAACAAACCTACGGTAAGCTCTCAAGTCCCGACCAATGCGTTGGTTTATTCGAAGCTGTGGTATCTACTTCTCTTTTATTTTTTAACAGCAGGTAAGTGTAGCGCATATGGTTCAGTCCGCACATTTTGACACTTTGAACTGCTCAATCTTTCTTGTAATGCTTTTTTTTTCT
Organism: Babylonia areolata; assembly: GCF_041734735.1. Taxonomy (NCBI): domain Eukaryota; kingdom Metazoa; phylum Mollusca; class Gastropoda; order Neogastropoda; family Buccinidae; genus Babylonia; species Babylonia areolata. Next base: position 28,451,467 of record NC_134891.1, read on the forward strand.
TTCGATGGATCATCCAGTCGAACATTTTTAGGTTGTTTGTTTTCAGCTGTTTTGTTTATTGTTGCAAACAAATATAATAATTATTATTATTATCATGAATATTTTTGCAAGTCTTAAATAGTCAAGAAACATCAGGTGAGAGGCAGTTCAGATGCTGGTATGTCTCATACTTTCAAAATTTCTTTTAATGGGGGTGGGAAGAGAAAAAGCCCCTAACTGCTGTGTGTGTGTGTGTGTGTGTGTGTGCGTGTGTGTGTGTGAGAGAGAGAGAGAGACTGTGTGGGGGGAGGGGCGGGGGTGGGGGTGGACGACGATACAGGGACCGCTCTGTAAACATTTCCATTTCCGTCTCCATAAATTTTCAAAACCATATTTTAACTGGTTGGCAATCGTTCCTCTCCTCCCCCCCCCCCCCACCACCCCCACCCCACCCCATACACACACACATATTACTGATAATGTATGATAATTCCCACTGTGGGGGGAGGATGCGGTGTGGGGAACACGCATACATGTAACAGTTATGCGCGCGCGTGAATGTGTTTTAACCCGTGGGCACGCTGGTCTTAATGCTCGATGAAGTCTATACGTAGGCTACAACTTTTAACAGTCAATACATGTCCAGATAGTATATGGTTCTATAAGTCAATGTCTGCCAAACTAAAATAGCAGCTGACTGTACATTCTGTAAGTCAATGAATGTAGACAGTACAGTAAACTACATTCAGTAAAACACTGTGCATGATGCAAAACATACACCTAATTAGGGTACACAGTGCTTTTTGTTGTTATTGTTGATGATCTTTTTTCACAATGATTGCACGAATGCTTACCTTGGTTTCAGGATATCATAGATGGGGTACGAAGGAGACGGGGTGATATCCGACAGGCCTACACCGCTGCACAGCCACTGCTGCTTGTTTTTCCGCTCTGTATCTTCCCTCTTCGGACTCTTAGCTTCATCGTGCCTGACGTCATCTTTGACGTCATACCTCGATGACGATTCTTCCGATCGTGATGAAGAAGTAGACAGTGTCGAAGTATCGGCAGACCGCGAACGACAAAAAGACCGATTGTCGTTTTGGAGATAGTAATTTTTACGCCGTGGAGATCGAATAATGGTTTCTTCTTCGATTTCTTCCATGATCTTTACGATCCTAGGAGATCTGTTTTGTTCGATCGGCGGTCTTTGGGGGCAGACAGGGTTAGCGGATGATTTTCCGAATCCATTTTGGTCTCTTGGCTGACTGAGACGAAAAGATCTGCTTGACGATTCTGTTGTCGGTGTCTGAGTGGTCGATGAACACACTGATGCTGTTTCAAGTCCGTCTGAAACCTGAGGCACAAAACGAGGAGATTCCTCCCTCGAACTGGAACTTTCCCTGACAATGGGAATCCGAATAAAGCGTTTTGAATCTTTGAGTTCTTGGACTGGGGTTATGGATCTAGAACTAGAACTCGACAATCTAGGATCTTCTTTTCCCACTCTTCCAGGCGAAACCAAACCGCCATTATCAGTGTTTGTTGTTTCGATTTTAATTGGAATGACATACTCTTTAGGTCTGAGGCTGTCTCTCTCGGCGTTTGACTGGAGTGAACTTACGCACGAGTCTTCTTCCCACACATTGTAAGCCGGTCGTCTGCTTGGCCTATCGAAACTGGTCAAGTCATGAATGATGGAATCAATGTGATCAAAAATTCCCCCAGAAATAAAAGTCGAGTAGAGGTTCCGCTTTTCAGCTGGACGCAAAATGTCTTCATAGCTGTCGCCATCAAAAATAGGGAGACTGGATCCAGATCTGTTCCACGAACGAAAGTCACCAATGTTGTCGGGAGTTTCCGATTCGAAACGACTTCTACCGAAGCTGGACGGCCATTTCGGCTGATCTGCGAACAAACTCATGCTGGTTGTGTCAGTTTACGATATCACCACAAACAATTCAAACACTTCTTTTCTTTTCGACAGAAATCAGCAGGCCACACGACAACAAAAATCGTTTACGGGAAGCGAAAACGTTGGAACGTTGTTTTCTATTCTTTAAACATTCTCACAGCAGTCATTCACAAACTTTCCGGTGTTTCAACATCAGTGACCGCTCAGCATTCAACGCCTCACATCGTCAGTCAAACTGATTCCAAGTTTTCCACTGGTTCACAGGACAGTTCGCGGACTGAAATGAAGATTTATAAACGCGGCGCACGACTGCTGCAGCCTTGCCAACCCACGCAACGCTATTGAAACAAATACCTGAAGTTCTTTTCTGCTCACTAATCTCTCCGTGTTCTGATGATAAACAAGCGACTGATTCACACTTTTGGCACCGTGTGTGTGAGGTTGGCTGTGTGTTCCATGCGCGCGCGCGTGGGTGTGCGTACGTGTGTTTACACGTGCGGGTGTGTGCGCACGGCCATGGTGCGTGGATTAGTAGATTTTCACTCCAGTCAATGAATACTATGCCGCAATCTTCGGGATCAGTTGGGAGCACACAGAGGATGCCCCTACAGCAGTATCGGTCCCCGGCGGTTTTGTTGTTGTTGTTTGTCTTTTCTTGTTTTGGCGTGTGTGTGTGTGTGTGTGTGTGCGAGGAAGAGAAGAGGGAGATTTTCCTATATTCATCATTCCCATCCCATTCATCTCTCTCTCTCTCTCTCTCTCTCTCTCTCTCTCTCTCTCATTGTGTTTTCTCCTGAGTCATGTGTCGTTTTCTAACACTGATGAAGAGTGTCTTTTGTACATACATCATTTTTAAGAAGACAGAAGTTGTGCTTTCAGTAATTCACTACCATCCTGAATTTTTTTTTTTTTTAAATCGTTTCCACGTTTCGTTTCGTATGGTTTCTTTTCGTTTCATCTCTCTCTCTCTCTCTCCCTCTCTCTCTTTCTCTCTCACCAGCACTTCATTACATTTCACGGACAGCTCGCCGTATCTTGCATTGGTTCGAAGACCAGTGCTGAGAGAAAACTGAATGAAATAAAGGAAAATAAAGTCCTCGACACGAACTAGTGTGGGGGTATACCGCCAAAAATTATACACCGCTCGCACGTGCACGTACTTACCGCAGAGAACGCGCACGTGCACTGACGTCATTCAGCCACCACATTTGGTCGGCGCGTGGTGGTTTGACCTTGAGTAGGGTTGGCAGGTGGTCTATTTTTAGGGGTATGAACAAGCGGCACAGGCATTCCACTTTCACCCCCGCCTTGCGTGATTTGAAAGAAAAAGTCTAGAAAAGAAAGAGAGAGAGGCTGAGTGAGAAATGATGGAATGTTTTCCTTTAGGGATCGTCCACAGTTTTAAGGTGGTGTCAAAGCGTGCGGGCTGATCTATACACGATACACTGCAAGCTTTATATATATATATATATATATATATAAAGAAGAAACGTGAAGCCGTAATCTTCACCTGAACGATGTTTTCTAAAGGTAAGGAAATTGGTGAAGCTCCACGAATACACCACTAGAAAGCTATAGGTATCTATTAAACAAAACAAGTACAAGTGTGTGAAATGTCACAATGAAACCCTTCCAAGTTTATAACTGGGAGAGAACCAGCTGTATGCCTGATATGACTGCAGCTTCATCCTCTCAGATATTTCAGCACTGGCAGTGATCTGTTGTGCCCTGTGACAAGTTATCCTGAGACACCTCTCTCTCTCTCTCTCTCTCTCTCTCTCTCTCTCTCTATATATATATATATATATATATATATATATATGAATACTGAGATAGATATATTGATATATATTACAGTAAACATAATTCTGAACAAGGTCAGTGCAAGCACACATCCCTTCTTGAAACCACTGGCGACGGGAGAGGCCTCCAAAGTTTCATCATCAAGGATTCGAGCCACCAGTCCATTGTGAAACTGGTGCACCATTTTACTGAATTTCTTTAGGCAGCCAACATGATCCTCTACAGGCCCTAAACAACTGAGAGTGTCAAAGGCATTCGTGAGATTCTTCTTCTTCTTCTTCTTCTTCCTCGTTCGCCTCCCATTAGATGAGCAGCCCGGTGTCCTCGATGAAGGCTGCCGTTCGTCGCAGCTCCTCCAGGGTGCCGTACAGCTTGGCTTCCACTGCTGTCGGTGTTGGCCAGTACTTCCTCATGGATGCTGCATGCGTCGTACAGTCTTGAAGGATGTGGTCGGTTGTCATTGGTCCCTCACCACAAGGGCACTCTCCACTCTGTCCAATGCCAAATTTTGTGAGCATGTGGTGGAGCAGGCGGTTGTGTCGAGTCCTCAGGCGGAAGATCTTGACCTGTTCCCGTCGTTCCAACAAATGGTATCTGTTTTCTGGGTTATATTTGGGGTGCTGGAGGCGCCACTTTATTCCTTGCTGTGCCTTGATGATTGTCTTGATTTCATCGTATGGCACCAGTTTGTTGGCCTGCTCCTTCTGTGCACCGTCTTTTGCCAGAATGTCCGCTTTTTCGTTGCCTCTGATGCCACAGTGTGCTGGTACCCATTGCGTCACCACTTTCTCCACTCTGGCACTCAGGGCAACAAGGGCTGAAGTGAGATGGTTCTGTTCTTCGCAGCGGGAGTTCTTGAGGGCTTGGAGCACGGAGAGAGCGTCTGAGAACATCACCACCTGCCCTGTTGTTCTTGTGGAGTTCTGCGAGACTGTTGTGGCTGCCTCACAGAGGGCTTCTCGCTCAGCTCGGAAGTTGGTGGAGTATTTTCCTGTTGGGACTGCAATTTCTTCATCTCCGTCTTTGTATCGGAGGAAAATTTCAGCTCCACCATCCCTTGTTGCTTCTGTGGTGGAGCCATCTGTAAAGACATGGGTCCAGTCTTCCTGGGGGTACTGACTGCAGATGTACTCCATGGCCAGGGCCTTCCTTTGGGTGTCTGACTGTGTTCCTCTCTTCTCCACTCCGGGAATGCTCTTGACGACTGTTGGGAACACCCGCCTCTTCCAAGATGGATGGGTGACATTTGCCGGGATAGGCTTTGCTTCGTGTTCCGTCAAGACTGGGGTTTGTCTTTCAAGGCGTCTTGACTGGTGGATGAAGCTGCCTCTTTTCAGCTGGCTCTTGGTAGGTGTTCATTCTGTTGTTCATTGGATGGTTTTCAAGGCGTTTGAATTTTGCTGCCTGGATGAGGATCTTTGTGTCCCTTCTGTCCTCCAATGACTGTAGTCCAGTGGTCTCCTCCATCTTCAGGATTGGGGTGGACCTCATGGCGCCAGTTATGACACGCATTATTCGTGAGATCAACAAAAGATGTAAACAGTTTTCGGTTTTGCTTCTGACACTTCTCCTGGAGCTGACGCCCAATGAAGATCATATCAACATTTCAACGACCTTTTCAGACGCCGCTCTGTGTATCTGGTAGCATGTCCTGCCACAGTGAAGGAGGGTTCTAGCAAGGAGTTTGTGAGTCACTGACAGGAGAGAAATCCTGTGGTGCTTACTGCACACATGGCGGTTGCCCTTCCTCTTGCGGCTGTGTATAATTGATGCATCATTTAGTTCCTGTGGGATAGAGCTCCCTGCTTTCAGAGGGACTGGAACAACAAGCTGAGTTGTTGTTTTTTTTGAGGCAGCACTGGTGTTAAAACAACAGAAAATTCTGTTGAATATATATGATGAGCTGCGGGGTTGGAAATATCTCCATTAAAAAAAATCCACCTGGTTCTGCTGGGATTCGAAACATGGGCATCGCAGACACATGGGAGAGATACCTTGTACTGGCATTGTGTCAAGATTTTATGAGTAACATGCATGAACAAAGGGAGATAATATTGTCATTTTGTAAAAGTTTACATGTGTAATTGCAACTGAAATCAGGAGATGTGTGCTGATGTGTGCAGCAGAAAAGCGGACCTGCAGAAAGGAACAATGCAGTTTAAACAGCACAGAGTTAACTCTCTCCATATGAACGGCGAAAGAGACGAAGTTAACAGCGTTTCACCCCAATTACCATCATCAAAATATTGCAAGCGGAAGGCTCTTATACTGAAGACGTGAATGTTGACAAAGAATACCACAATTCTGACGACGGAAGCTAAAGGTTGGGTCATTCAGACACCCACTGGACATCAGAGGGGTCTGTGTAGAGGAGAAGAGAGAAGAGAGGACTGGCCGTACTGAGTGAGTTAATCCACTGGCATGACGTGTGGGACAGAAACTGTCATCCGTACAATTGCCTGTTCCTCCACAGACAGTGCTGTAGCAGGAGGGCAGACATGAATTTGATTCATCCACGGTCAGCTCTAACAGATGGAGGCCTATGAAATGTGTAATATGCATGAGCCATCTAAATCAAAATCTTACAGGAATGAGAAGATACAATTAACCCCCACCCACCTCCACACACATACCCATGTGATATAAATGTGAACACACATACACATATGTACACATAAATACACACACATGCTTGCCTCTGCATAACTCATTTTTGTCCACACACCGAGCAGAAAACCGGCCAACGATGCTAACATCTTTATTAATCTCATGGTATACATCTACATGGCTGACTCAAAACAAAAAACAAAACAAAAAAACATACCTCCTGACCATTCTACCGTCATGAAATTATCACAGTGAAACAAGCCACCAGAACGTGTGCCAGAACAGGCGTCAACTATTTCCAACACTGCACAACACAATCACTGCATCATGTACGTCATATAACCTGTACACAAACAATCCATAAATCATTACCATTCGCAAATACTACGCAATGACCCACAAATCATAGTCATTCGCAAAGACTAAGCAATGACGCATAAATCATAGTCATTCACAAATACTACACAATAACCCATAAATCAATATCATTCACAAACACTAAACAATGACCCATAAATCATTATCATTCACAAGTACTAAGCAATGACCCATAAACCAATATCATTCACAAACACTAAACAATGACCCATAAATCATTATCATTCACAATTACTAAGCAATGATGCATAAATCATCTCCATTCACAAATAACTAGCCATTTTATGTCAAGCGCTGTTGTTCACATACAGCCTGTTGAACATGCATTAAAAAAAAAATGCTGTTCTAGGATGAGTTTTGTTGTTAATTGCTGTTGTTGTTGTTCTAAAACAGCTTTATGTATACAACTGACGATACAAAGCATCAGACAATGCAGTGAAGCCATAGTTTTCCAACAGAAGATTCAAGCATGGCACAGTGCTTGTTTCTTTGTTTGGTGTCTCTCATCTTCAAATCACATACACTATCACGCGAACTCACATACATATACATGTGCCTGCAAGCACGTAATTTAATCTAAGTACAAGAGCATGCATAACCACCTACATACACATACATGTGTGTGTGCATGCACACATACATACAAACACACTCTCCTTCCGATCCAATCTGTTATAACTTTTTTGCTGCAATGACTTTCAACAGAAGAGACATCACTTTTTTGTTTGTTTGGTGTTTTTTTGTTGTTGTTGTTGAAATGGGGCATGGAAAATAATTTATTTTCAAGTATTATAAATATATATATATATATATAAATTTATAAAAAAACAAAAACATTGAATAAATTTTTGGCTGCTCTTATTGCTTGAGAGAAGAGTGTCTTGCATATGAACCAAAACGAGATACGATACCTGCATAACTGGTGTGAGTGTGTGTCTACATTAAGCGCTGTGCAATGTGTAACTGCATGTAGATAGAGACTGTTGCTTTGTACATACATATCAGTGATGTTGAGCGCAATGTGTAAGAAATTATGTTCAAATCTGTGAAGGGTGATGATTTAAGAATCTTCATCACAAGTATCAAAGCAAAAACGGAAAGTGATTCCATTTATCTTCAACATAATAATAATACTAAAAAAAATAACAACAACAATAACAATAAATAGCTTTTCAATAGTGATAATACTTATAAACATCAGTCCTGTTGAACCTTCCAAAAAAAGAAAAGAAAAAAAAGGTGTGTCTGAGGCTGTATTAAATGTGCAATACCACCAAACCACAAAAACAACAACAATAATAATAATACTAAGGACAACAACAACAACAACAACACTGATAACAACCGGGCGTTTCAACAGAGTATTTCCTATCGCTCAGGGAGTATTAAATGGAATAAGCTGACAGCTCCCCATTATGACTTGATACATCAGTTCTTTTTTTTTTCTTTCTTTTCTTCTTTATCTTTATTAGGCTGCATTAAATGTGCAATACCACCAAACTACAAAAACAACAACAACAACAATAATAATAATAATGACAACAACAACACTGATAACAACCGGGCGTTTCAACAGAGTATTTCCTATCGCTCAGGGAGTATTAAATGGAATAAGCTGACAGCTCCCCATTATGACTTGATACATCAGTTCTTTTTTTTTTTCTTCTTTTCTTCTTTATCTGAATGTAAACATTAAATTTTTTTTAAAATGTTGATAGAGAAGTGACCATTGTGAATTCGAACACACAATTATGATCAGGTCAGCTGTTGACAAAATTCATGCCATGAGTCAAACAGAAAAATTGATATTCAGCCTCTGGAGCTACACTCAAACTCAGTGTACAGCACACACACAGAAGCATGCTCACACAATCAAATACATACATCAATAAATTAAACCTTGTGTGAAAAAGTGCACACACACACACACACACACGCACACACACACTCAAACACACAAAGAAAACATCTCAAAATGAATGAACCAACCAGTAAAAAAAAAAAGCAATATCGGTACAGACCTGCGCTTTTCATATAAAGCACAAAACCCATCAGATGAAGAAAATGTAACAAGGCAGAGGTGATATATTCCTCTCTGGACTCTCTGACTGCAAACAAACAATCAAACAATTACAACTGACTTTGGCAAATGGAGTGGAGTGATGGCCTAGAGGTAACGCGTCCGCCTAGGAAGCGAGAGAATCTGAGCACACTGGTTCGAATCACGGCTCAGCCGCCGATATTTTCTCCCCCTCCACTAGACCTTGAGTGGTGGTCTGGACGCTAGTCATTCGGATGAGACGATAAACCGAGGTCCCGTGTGCAGCACCACTTAAAAGAACCCACGGCAACAAAAGGGTTGTTCCTGGCAAAATTCTGTAGAAAAACCCACGTCAATAGGAAAAACAAATAAAACTGCACGCAGGAAAAATACAAAAAAAAAAAAAAAAATGGGTGGCGCTGTAGTATAGCGACGCGCTCTCCCTAGGGAGAGCAGCCCGAATTTCACACAGAGAAATCTGTTGTGATAAAAAGAAATACAAATACAAAAAAAAATATGACCACTTCTCTGAGATGTTCACACAACCATCTCCGACAGCCCTCCTCCCATTTCCACTGTGATAAATCACAATGAAGAAAGAACAGGACATCAGAAACAAACAAATCAAAATGAAAGGAGGCATGAAACACAACACAGGAAGACCCCAAAGTTTCAGTTTTCAGTTTCAGTAGCTCAAGGAGGCGTTACTGCGTTCAGACAAATCCATATACGCTACACCACATCTGCCAAGCAGATGCCTGACCAGCAGCGTAACCCAACGCACTTAGTCAGGCCTTGAGAAAAAAAGAAAAAGAAAAAAAAGGGTGAATAAATAATAGATAAATACATTAAAAAAAATAACTACTACCACTACTAATAATATGTATAAGGCGCAAAAACATGATGAAGTCAACTATAAGCGTACATAAATAAATAAATAAATAATTATATTTTTTTAAAAGTAATAACCCAAAAACAAGAACAAAGATCCACAACAAACCCATTCATCATTAAGTACACCACACCAATTAAATATGTGTAAAAGTCCCACAACCTTTTACCGTCATCGGGGGCAGAGAATTGATATTCACTGTGTCTAGGGGCTCAGCATACACAGGCACGGCCCAATCCACTCCTTCTGTGGTTTTAACCCTTTCACTGCCAAGCTCGCATTCATGCAGCAGCTAGGCAGAGGACCCATGTCACTGAAGGGTGACCAGATCATGGGTCTGTTATCCATGAACCTACTGCTCTTTATGCTCGGTGGTAGGATAGGCCATATTTTCTACACATCGCAGGGGGGAATCCCCAGCTATTCCTCGACACCATATTTCTGTGTTTATAGCACAAGGGAATTTTGCACTCTAAATTGACTGGTGGTGAAAGGGTTAACCTTCCCTCAGCCAAAGTGGTGGTACCCACTCACACCCTGGCTGAAGTGAGGAGAACTGGAGGAGAATGCTTTCTCAGTGACACAACACCATGCAGAAAGTGGAGTGATGGCCTAGAGGTTTATTATGATAGTCAGTCGTGTCCGACTATGACCATCAGAACAGCAGAGGAGGCAACTGCTGTTCCGACTGTTTGCGCTAGAATTTGATTATAGTGGAGAGTGTCTTGTCCAAGTTACATCCCCACTCTCTCCGCCAAGAGGGTTTTAGGACAGTCGGCGTTGGGATGGTTCCCAAAGGCCAACCAGCCCACAAGGCTGCAGCACTAAGAGCCAGTGCAATTTTGCCTCCTAGTTTGAGAGTCATAGTCCTTCACAAAAGACTAAGCTGTAAATAGTTTCCCACTGACTGGAGAAACCACTGATAATACAGCTCTCACTTTGCTGTTGGCCCAAATGTAAACTTATGTCAATCTGTGATACAAGTCGAGTGTTGGCCTAGAGGTAACTCGTCCGCCTAGGAAGCAAGAGAATCTGAGCGCGCTGGTTTGAATCACGGCTCAGCCGCCAATATTTTCTTCTCCTCCACTAGACCTTGAATGGTGGCCTGGACGCTAGTCATTCGGATGAGACGATAAACCGAGGTCCCGTGTGCAGCATGCACTTAGTGCACGTAAAAGAACCCACGGCAACAAAAGGGTTGTTCCTGGCAAAATTCTGTAGAAAAAAATCCACTTCGACAGGAAAAACAAATAAAACATCACACAGGAAAAACATTTTTTAAAAAGGGTGGCGCTGTAGTGTAGCGACGCGCTCTCCCTGGGGAGAACAGCCTGAATTTCACACAGAGAAATCTGATGTGATAAAAAGAAATACAAATACAATACAAATGGGGCCTTGAACCCAAACCACTGGATCAGAAGTCTAACGCCTAAAAGACTCTACCACAGTGCCTTGGCACCAAACCAATGATAAATGGGAAAGGCCAGAGTATATAACTGAAGGGTTGTGGGGCTCAAATGAGATAGAAAAACACTTACGGTGGGGTGGGGATGAGCAGCAAAAGAAATGAAACACACACACACACATACACAAACAGAAACAACTGAATTCTATTGCTTTGCATTGTATTGTATCGTATGTATGGTATAGTATGGTGTGGTGTGGGTGTGTGGTGTGGTGTGGTGTGGTGTTGTGTTGTACTGTGTTGTACTATTTTTGTCACAACAGATTTCTCCGTGTGAAATTTAAGCTGCTCTTCCTGAGGAGAAAGAGACCCCCCCCCCCCCCCCCACCCCACCCAAAAAAAAAAGTGACAAGAAATAGTACAATTCACAATTCGATACAGAAATAAGAAGACTGGAGTATGTGATTTTTTTTTCTCAAAAGCACTCTCATTCACACAAACCGATTCTGGCTTGAAATAACAATTATGACTAAAATACCTCCATTCCTTCTGCAACAAATCAATGGGCCACAATGAATGCAATGCAAAAAAACAAAACCTCATTATATGGTTAACAATGTACCAAGGTACCAACGTAAGGCACCCAGACTGAATCAGAATGCAAGTAACGGTCTAACACTTTCAACTTGATGCATCCAAAACACGACGACCACAAACTTGTTTCAAAGAAACCAGCAATGCACTGTGGAAAAAGTTAAGCTAACCCCTAAAGAAAGGGGCCACAACTGTGGATGAAGAACAACTGCTTTAATGTAATGTAAAAACAACCACCACCCCCCAAAGCTGCGAGGTAACCAACAAAGTGCTTCAAGTCTTGCACTTACTAACTCAGCACTTAACAGTGCCCTGTACATAATTATGTCTAACTACAGCGCCCTGTACATAATTATGTCTAACTGCAGCGCCCTGTACATAATTATGTCTAACTGCAGTGCCCTGTACATATGTCTAACTGCAGTGCCCTGTACATAATTATGTCTAACTGCAGCGCCCTGTACATTATGTCTAACTGCAGTGCCCTGTACATAATGATGTCTAACTGCAGTGCCCTGTACATATGTCTAACTGCAGTGCCCTGTACATAATTATGTCTAACTGCAGTGCCCTGTACATAATTATGTCTAACTGCAGTGCCCTGTACATATGTCTAACTGCAGTGCCCTGTACATATGTCTAACTGCAGTGCCCTGTACATAATTATGTCTAACTGCAGTGCCCTGTACATAATTATGTCTAACTACAGTGCCCTGTACATAATTATGTCTAACTGCAGTGCCCTGTACATATGTCTAACTGCAGCGCCCTGTACATATGTCTAACTGCAGTGCCCTGTACATAATTATGTCTAACTACAGCGCCCTGTACATAATTATGTCTAACTACAGTGCCCTGTACATAATTATGTCTAACTGCAGCGCCCTGTACATAATTATGTCTAACTACAGTGCCCTGTACATATGTCTAACTGCAGTGCCCTGTACATAATTATGTCTAACTGCAGCGCCCTGTACATAATTATGTCTAACTGCAGTGCCCTGTACATATGTCTAACTGCAGTGCCCTGTACATAATTATGTCTAACTACAGCGCCCTGTACATAATTATGTCTAACTGCAGTGCCCTGTACATAATCATGTCTAACTGCAGTGCCCTGTACATAATGATGTCTAACTGCAGCGCCCTGTACATAATGATGTCTAACTGCAGTGCCCTGTACATAATGATGTCTAACTGCAGCGCCCTGTACATATGTCTAACTGCAGTGCCCTGTACATAATTATGTCTAACTGCAGTGCCCTGTACATAATGATGTCTAACTGCAGCGCCCTGTACATATGTCTAACTGCAGTGCCCTGTACATAATTATGTCTAACTGCAGTGCCCTGTACATAATGATGTCTAACTGCAGTGCCCTGTACATATGTCTAACTACAGTGCCCTGTACATGTCTAACTGCAGTGCCCTGTACATAATTATGTCTAACTGCAGCGCCCTGTACATAATGATGTCTAACTACAGCGCCCTGTACATAATGATGTCTAACTGCAGTGCCCTGTACATATGTCTAACTGCAGTGCCCTGTACATAATTATGTCTAACTGCAGCGCCCTGTACATAATGATGTCTAACTGCAGTGCCCTGTACATAATGATGTCTAACTGCAGTGCCCTGTACATAATGATGTCTAACTAGAGTGCCCTGTACATAATTATGTCTAACTGCAGTGCCCTGTACATATGTCTAACTACAGTGCCCTGTACATATGTCTAACTGCAGTGCCCTGTACATATGTCTAACTGCAGTGCCTGGTACATAATTATGTCTAACTGCAGTGCCTGGTACATAATTATGTCTAACTGCAGTGCCCTGTACATAATCATGTCTAACTACAGTGCCCTGTACATAATTATGTCTAACTGCAGTGCCTGGTACATAATTATGTCTAACTGCAGTGCCCTGTACATAATCATGTCTAACTGCAGCGCCCTGTACATAATTATGTCTAACTGCAGTGCCCTGTACATAATGATGTCTAACTGCAGCGCCCTGTACATAATTATGTCTAACTGCATGGCAACATGAATCTTTCAACCCTCAACACAATACTCTGTCTCTTTTTTGTTTTTGTTTTTAAACAAAACAAAACTTAAATCGATCATTTTCTATATAACACACACACGCGCGCGCGCAAACACGCATGCACACACACTTTCACGTATTCGCATGCATACACAGTAATTTCTTCCATCCCCCCACTCCCCCTCTCGATTTATTTCCTACCCTCGTCGAATATCACTGACAGTGAAAAGACGTCAAACTAAAGAACGAACCAACTCTGTCTCTCTTCGTTTCTTGGCGAGAACAGGAGGAGTTTGTATTATACTCCATGTTTGGTGTTAAATATACTTACCATGTCAAACTGATGCAAACTAGGCCTATTGGTTTGCTCTGCTTGGCCAAATTTCGCGCGGCTAACAGTGAAAAGACGGGCCCACCCGCTCTCAGCCGATCAAACGCCTCTAAAAACTATAAGCGCTTAATCATTCCTTTGGCCAAGGCTCTCCACGCCATCCAAGGTTCACTATCGGTGAGAGTTTAGCGCATGCCACCACTTTGAATTAATCCCCAACACTGAGGCAGTCGCTTCCAATCTTTACTCTGTCTCTGCAGCGCTCCAAACCCCGCTACAACACTGCACTCGTTTGAAACACAAAGAGCCTTTCTACGAAATAAAGAAGAAAGGGACAACTACTGTCACCACTCTCTCTGACTATTCCAGCTGTCATGCTCTTGTCTGGAAACAAGTTTCTTCAAAAACAGCACGCAGAATCTCTGCAACAACCCAGTAAAATTTTGAAACTGGTACAAACACACTCTGAGACAACAATCATAACACAAACACGCATGCAAAAAACGTTAAGGAATTTTGACATGTGACAATGTTCTATTGAGTAATCATTTGTTGCTAGTGCATTAACGTACGACTGAAATGCAGACAACCAACACCATTTGAAACAACAACGGTGAAATCATGCTCTTCCGCTTTAAACCATCTGGACTATCTAAACACTCAGAGAACCATCATCACCATGATCATCAATGTGTTAACATCAACAGCAAACACACAATCTAATAATGTTTGCTTCCAACAGCAATGAACCAGCCTCAAGGAAGAGAATCGTGCATCCACAGGTTTAACAACATACAGAACAATATGCCTATCTGCTACTGTTGCTCACAAAGTTCATTGTGCACCCACAGACATAAAGCACTCTGCTTGTTGCTACTGCCTTCACAAAACTGACTGGGTATTCACACATGTAACTAATACAAAGCACACCGACGGGCGCAATAGCCGAGTGGTTAAAGCGTTGGACTGTCAATCTGAGGGTCCCGGGTTCCAATCACGGTGACGGCGCCTGGTGGGTAAAGGGTGGAGATTTTTACAATCTCCCATGTCAACATATGTGCAGACCTGCTAGTACCTGAACCCCCTTCGTGTGTAAACGCATGCAGAAGATCAAATACGCACGTTAAAGATCCTGTAATCCATGTCAGCGTTTGGTGGGTTATGGAAACAAAAACATACCCAGCATGCACACCCCCGAAAACGGAGCATGGCTGCCTACATGGCCGGAGTAAAAACGGTCATGCACGTAAAAGCCCACTCGTGTACATGCGAGTCTACGTGGGAGTTGCAGCCCACGAAAGCAGAAGAAGAAGAAGAAGTACACCATACCTCTCTGCTATAACCGTTCACAAAGTTCATTGTGCATCAGTTGATTCTGTGACATAAAGCACTGCCTTTCTGCTACTGCTGTTTTATCAAGGTTGATTGTTGCATTCGCAGATTTTACTAACACATAGCACATCATACCACTCTGCTACAGCTGTTTGCAAACTTCATTACGCATTCATCGATACACTGACACAGAGCACTCTGCCTTTCCACAACTGCTACTTTGATCAAGTTGATTGTGCATTCACATATTTTACTAACAATAAACTAAACTAATAGCTGTTGACAACCTTCACTGTGCATTCACAGATATACTGACAATGAGCAATCTGCCTCTCTGTTATAGCTGGTGGCAATGTTCGTTCATTGTTGCTTTAACAAGAGCTGAGAGAGGCACAGAACTTGGAGAACCACTTAATCACCATCAACACACTCAGGAACACAATGAAAGGGACATTACTGATGTCACTCAGTTCAGCTATCTTTTGTTGCTAAAAATATTATGTATATCCATGTACGTTTGTTCTGTGTTTACTGATGTCATCGGTGGATGAAAACACTATACGTAGTTTTGCTTTGTTTCTCTCTAAAGCATTTCATTTAAGAGAGACACTCATATCCTAGTTTGATTGGAGCTTGTTATGGAATATGCTGCACTGTCTGCATTAACAATTACAATGACACATACAAAACAAAATGTTGTTGTTGCCCCCTGTTCATATGGGGCTATGACCTTGACTGAATAAACCATCTTGAATCTTGAATCTATCTTTTGTTGCTAAAACAAACAAACATTAACAGCATACAATATGGGGCTATACTACCAGGGCTCTAGGAGTGGGGGGGATGAGAGGAATGGGGGCTGAGGGGGGTGTGGGGGGCGTGGGGGGGGGAAGTGAGAGGGATGGGAAGGCCAAGATGACCTTTACGTTTCTGGCCTAGGATAAAACAAAACGAGTACAAGACCCCCAGAGGAAAAGTCCCTGCTTTTCTCTCTCTCTCTCTCTGTCTGTGTCTCTCTCTCTCTGTGTCTCCTGAGATGGTCGTGGACTGTAGAACCAGAACAAGGAGAGAATACTTTGTTTAGAGTTGCCATTTCAACGCAATCACAGTGATAAGTTCGCATTAGTCAAGTGCTTTCGATGCATAAGATTCTCTGGAATGTCAACAACACATTCAGACATTTATCATACAGTCTATCTAACTACATGGTGAAAAGACCATTAGAAAATGACAAATCTGCACACACACACACACACACACACACCAGTATTTCTATGTCACAACATAAGGCATTACATTCTGTGCACACTCCCCCCCCCCCCCCCCCTTCTATTTCCAGCTTTGTACATCAAATCATCACTTTCAATGATTACCTGTTAGTATAGTGCATGATCAGTCACCCCCACCGCCCCCCCTCCCAGCCCCTCCCTCCCCCCACACCCCCCTCCCTCCACAAATCAGGATAACAGTATTGCAATGTTACAACATATGGCATAACATTCTGTGCAAACGTTTTCTCCGTGTTTCTATTAATTTCTGCTTTGTACACCAAAATCACCACACTCTATGATTATTTGACAGTGTAGTGCTTGTTCAGTGACTAACAACAATGCTAAAAAAAATAAAAAAATAAAAAAAAGAAAAAAAAAAGAAAAAGAAAAAAATGAAGTATGAACACACACACACCCACAGAGCTAACCAAATGCACTCATGAACACAGACACATATACACAGAAACACACACACACACACACAGACCAGCCAAACGCACACATACACACACACAGTCTATTCTGACGAAACACAAAATCAACAACAGGCCCTCTCTCCACACTAACAATGCCCCCCCCCCACCCCCCCTCCCAAACAATAATTTGGCGTTAACATTCTTATTCACATACCTTCTTAACATAATCATATTAGTCATTCTTTTTTCTTTTCTTTTTTTTTGGGGGGGGGGGGGGAAGGCTGTTCTGATACTATGGTACGGCAAACTTACTGAGTAACTGCTGAGGTCAGTTGATAGTAAACATGAGAAGATCATCAGCACTCTTTTGTCTTTCAGTCTCTCACACTCTTACACACACTCTCTCATCAACAGTTCTTTGCATGTATACAACAAGCACACACCCATACACAGCAACACAGATACATACAGAAAACACAGAAGCACACACACACACACACACACACACACACACACACACACACACACACACACACACGTGCGCGTAAACACATTATTATTATTATTATTATGATTACATACATGTACGCACAAGTCACACCATGGCCGCTCTCCCCCTCAGACACACACATATGCACATGTATGATGCAAAAGCACATGCACACGCCATCACAAACAAAATAATTTAATCTTCTGACAACTGTTGTATTATTTTAAAATTCAATCCCATTTAGAATAGAGAATAGAATAGAATATGCCTTTATTACCAAGTGTACCAGGGTCACAAGGAATATTGGGAATATTTAATCCCTTAAACATCCACTGTTAATGCATCAAGGAAAAAAAACAACAACAAAACAATAATAAAACGAAATCACAACGCACGCTAGTTCACATGCAAAGTAAAATTTTACATCAATTTATTACCGTAAATCAAACCTTCAATTACTGGTCATCAAATCAAGAAATGAAGGTAAATCAAACCTTCAATTACTGGTCATCAAATCAAGAAATGAAAAAAGATCTCGACTGGTCTCATGTTCATGAATTTTTCAAGCTTCAAACACTCTCCACCCTTTGGATGAATATATTCACAAAAAAATCATAATATACATTAATAATAATAATAATAACAACAACAACAAGAATAATAAAAATGTGTCAATGCTTGGAATTCACAGGCTTTTGGGTTCAGATATTATTCTTTTCTCTCTTTCGATTCAAGTTCGAAATGTTCACATGCCATTGGTTTTTATTTGTAAAATTTTGAATTCTGCTGCGACATATTTCCAGTACTGCTCTCCAATAAATTAAGGTATCACATACCAAACAACACATGGACGTGAATGATTTTAACAATGAAATAAAAAGATTTCTAGAAACACTCCCACAAAAGACCCAGAAGATCAGATGACTGTGCACAAGAAATGATGAACAAGTAAATTAACGATTACACAGAAACAAAACTCTTGTCGTATCATCTGACTTCTTCAACTGGTGCATTTTAAAGCTGAACAATGTACACACACTTTGTCTGTTGATAATTAAACGTGTGGTGCAGAAATATTCTTGTACATTTATTCATAAGTACCATGTATACAATCCACAAATGCCACAATATACAACTTTAAAAAAAATAATAAGAAGAAAAAAAAAAACAAACAAATACCATGTAGTATAACGGCATAAACACTCAGGACTGAAATGTTCCAAAAGGTTCATAGTATCTGTATTCTTAAGTACATGATACAAGTTTCATTTGTTATTCTGTGTGTGTGTGTGTGTGTGTGTGTGTGTGTGCTGATTTTAAGTTTCATGGTCCTTTTAGTCATCCAGCAGCAGTGAATTCATAATAGTTACTGTGTCTAGGGCTCTGCATGGGAAGGTAGACCCAGTATTCTCCTCCCAACATTTAAACCTTCCATCCTTCCTTCCCCAACTGAAGCCAGGCACCCACCCATTCACGTCAGGATGGAGTGACGAAAATCAGGTCAAAGTGGTTTTCCCCAAAGACATACCACCCTGCAAAAAAACTGGCTTCAAACCTACGACGGGAGTGATGGAGTGATGGCCTAGAGGTAACGCGTCCGCCTAGGAAGCGAGAGAATCTGAGTGCACTGGTTCGAATCATGGCTCAACCGCTGATATTTTCTCCCCCTCCACTAGACCTTGAGTGGTGGTCTGAACGCTAGTCATTTGGATGAGACGATAAACCGAGGTCGTGTGTGCAGCATGCATTTAGCGCACGTAAAAGAACCCGCGGCAACAAAAAGGTTGTTCCTGGCAAAATTCTGTAGAAAAATCCACTTCGATAGGAAAAACAAATAAAACTGCACGCAGGAAATATGCAGAAAAAAAATGGGTGGCGCTGTAATGTAGCGACGCGCTCTCCCTGGGGAGAGCAGCCCGAATTTCACACAGAGAAATCTGTTGTGATAAAAAGAAATACAAATATGATTGTGTTGTACTGTAGGATTGTATAACTCTTGTCACAACAGATTTCTCTGTGTGAAATTTGGGCTGCTCCTCCTCCCCATGGAGAGTGCATTGCTACACTTAAACTGTGCCACCCATTTTTGTTTTTGTTTTTCTGCGTGCAGTTTTATTTGTTTTTTTCCTATTGAAGTGGATTTTTCTACAGAATTTTGCCAGGGACAACCCTCTTGTTGCCGTGGGTTCTTTTACATGCGCTAAGTGCATGCTGCACATGGGGCCTCAGCTTATCGTCTCATCCGAATGACTATATAGCGTCCAGACCACCTCTTGAGGTCTAGTGGAGGGGGAGAAAATACTATCGACTGCCAGTGTGATTCGAAACAGTGTGCTCAGATTCTTTGGGCTCCAAGATGGACACGTTACCTTTAGACCAACCCTGATCGCTGGTGAACACTGGATTAAAAGTCCAATGCCTGATTCTGCAGCATGGTCCCCCCTTGATTTATACTGTTCAAAAAAAATTAAAGCGTGACCACTGTTTGTCCTCTGTTTCATTTCTTTTATTTCGAAATGTCAGACAGGGAGATACATCTGTTCAAGTCATAACGTAAAACATTTGCAAGAGAAGGGAGATAAATCATATCTGTTCAAATCATAAAATAAATCGATTTCCAGTATGATACAACAAAATACACAGTTTCTTCTTCTCTCTCTCTCTCTCTCTCTCTCTCTATGTTTATATGTTAAGCATTAATCAGACATTTTAAAGCCATGCACAGACTATTTTCCCAAACACACATTTACAGAAATACCTTGAACAATCTACAAACATTAATTGTTGAGCATTTTACAGACAATGGTTGTTGAACATTTCACAGACATGTGTCCAGCATTCCACAAACAGAACAATGTCTCACAGAGATATTGTCAGTACTGTGCCTCCATTGTCATATCTATATTCACACTTTTCTTGGAACACACATACATACACGGACACACACTAACACACACATACATGTGCATCTGCATACACACACACACACATACATGTGCATCCACATACACACACACACATATACATGTGCATCCACATACAAACACACACATACATGCAGTCTCCCAAAGAGAACGCATTCATGCACACATAAAATAAACAAACATACATACATTCGTTAAAACCACGCAAAACAATTTCATTCTGACCAGCTCCCTAACACGAGACAGGAAAAAGAGAGAGAGAGGGGGTGAGAAATTAATGTTTGTTTCCACAATTTTTCAGCATTATTGTCACCTCATTTTCAGACTATCACTGGCCAGTGCAAATCACAAACATACACACACACACATACACATCCACTGTCATCATTAAACACCCCAAATGTATTCGTTCTCCAACTGTCAATATAGTCATTCTCAAACTGTTTCTCAATTTCTTGTAAAAATAAAATAAAATAAAAATAAAAGAAAGAAAACAACAACAAAAAACAAAAACAAAAAACAACAAATACTTCCACCATTTTTACTGCTGACAAAAACAAATCATCAAGTACAGAAACTATAATTACTGTGATGAATCTATTTGGCAACAAATGTATAGATACACATAATCATCTACCTATACCCTAACAGGAGAACAACAAAAACAAGTGTAGCGTATCCCACATCACACAGATGTTTCTGTAGTGTTTTGTAGCATTCTGACAGTAGAAAAGAGCCCCCCAAAAAGTGTCTGCGATACAAAATGTAATTCACTAAACAACCAAAGAAAAAGGAAAAAAAGAAGAAGCAGATTGAATTTATGAAACACACACACACACACACACACACACACACACACAAACACACAGACACAACACACACACACACAACACACACACGCATGCACACAAACACACACACACACAACACACACACGCATGCACACAAACACACACACACACACAACACACACACGCATGCACACACACACACACACACCAAGCTTCTTTCATTTTGTTCCCTGTTCCATGCTCATGAAAATAAACAAAAAGAAAAAAAAACAACCCACAATAAAACATATCACAGAAACTGCAATACAAGAAGCATATTGCAAACTGTATACTTGTACATCTGCCGTTTCTGAGCATTTTCTCAACATGACTCATTCCTCAACTGAACACACAGTTTCAGTCAATCTCAAACAGGCTTTTTCTTGTTGCTGTTGCTTGAAATGGTTGATTTTGAATTCATTGCAAGAGATAGAGAAATGCAGAAACTGAAATTGAAACTGAAAAATGCTTTAATGCCATTGACATTACAGTCCTATTGGCATGGGACACATCAGAATAATCGTTTAACACATACAAACCAAATAGCATGAATATAATATGTATCAAAGTCGCAGCAACAAACCTGCTGCAAGACAATAGAAAACACTTATGTCGAAAACGGCTATACCCACGTTCGACAAACTCACGGCGTGATCAACCTAAAAGAAAAGTAAGAAAAAAGAAAAGTAAACCTATACATATTCAGTTAATTTGCACTTTCTCCGTGCATATTCAAAAACGATACAAATGTCGGCTTCTTTGAATCGACCATCCAACCTAAATGCTATGACAGTTAAAGCTGTAGTATGATTTTTTTTTTTTTTTTTTTTCACTTTCGAGACTGCAATTCTATTGTTGTGTATGCATTTACAACTCAGAGAAATGGAGAGAGAGAGAGAGAGAGAGAGAGAGAGAGAGACCGAGAGAGAGAGACCGAGAAAGAATGAAAGAAAGAAATGGAGAAAAATGAACGTGTCTGCACCAGTATGCTCTTGCACATGGATGAAAAAAAAAATGAATGTGTATGTGAAACATAAACCAATGTCTAGAGAGACAGTCCAACAGAGATTTCTCACACACACAATCACACACACACACACACACACACACTGACACACACACACACACACACATACAACACATACACAATGGGAGAAAAAAAACAAAGAGAAGAAAAACAGCTGGTTCTGTTGACATATGGCCCAAAAAGTATTGACACATCGACTTGATAGGGATCAAAGAACTTTTGTTTTATTTCCTTTTTTATGTATTTGGCAGTCAAGTATAATTACATCTAACTCATTTTCTTCAGACAATTTTACAGTTTCTTGAGACAAAAATCTTTTTTTTATAGATTTAAACCAAAGCAAAACAAAACAACAACAACAACAACAAAAGCAACAACCAACAACAACAAAAAAACAAACAAAAACACTACCATATCACAGTATTTTAAAAGAGAAAGCTGCTACAAACAATGAAAAATAACAAATAAAGCATGATGCGCTTATCAATGCATACACACCATAAATGAATGAATAAAGCAGCTATAATGTCGTAACGTTAGCGAATAATTGCAGATGATTTTTTTTTTTTTTTTTTTTTTTTTTTTTTTAATTCTATGTGCTGCGTTTTATTTTTCCTGTTCAATTTCTCACACTGTGTTCACAAAATTACATGTTGACAAAGAGAATATTGGATGGAATGCATGCTCTGACAAATAAAGGAATATAAATCCTTTTCCACAGCACAACACCCAAACAAGTGCAAAATAATCAAACTATAATAAACCGAGACACATTCATCACTTTCACTGACAATTAAAGGAAAATAATTCATTCGTCCATTTTTAAATGGAAAAACAAAACAAAAGAAAACAACAAGAAAAAAATGCATTCCATACTATATACAGTTCTTGGGATCCAACATAAAATAAAAAAATGAACAGAAATATAATAAAATATGAAAACAATAAAAACAGCGCTGCACTGTTATAATATATAAAGAAAAAGTAGAAGAAAAAAAAGAAGAAGAAAAAAAGAAGAAAAAAAAGGGGGGTTCAGGGTGGATGTGCATGTGAAATGATTATCAGTCATTACTGTTTCTCATGATCACACACACACACACACACACACACACACACTTCATGCGCAAACGTCTGCGTAAGAACCAGAAGAATAACTTTTCTTCAGTCTATCAATCACCATTCATTTGGACCCAAACATTTTTTTCTCTCTGTCTACCAACATCTGTTTTAACTCAGAGTCTTCCAACACCCATTTATTTGGCTTCAAACACTTTTCACTTCTGTTTTAACATCTGTTAGGACTCACACACCTTTTCACTCTATCAATGTGCAGTTGAACTCAAAACGCTTCTCTGTCTACCAACATCTGTTCCGATCCAAACGTTTCCATAATGAAGTGTTCATCAACATTTATTTGCGCCCAAACATATTTTCAATCCATGAATGTATATTTCAATAAAAAAACAAACAAAAAAAAACAAAAACAAAACAAAACACCATTGTTTATGTGGTCCCAAACCTTTGTTCAGTCCTCAAACATGTGTTCAGAAAAAAAAAAAAAAAAAGTTCAATTCATCAACAATGGGAAGATGCATTTGGTCCCAAACATAATGTTCTCAGTCAATAACAACTACTCC
>NC_134891.1:28477884-28510384 GCF_041734735.1 Babylonia areolata
TTTTTACCCCACTATCAATCACAACACAATACCGCAGTACTCCCCACACAAACAGAGCTCACTGACCTGAAAATAAGTCTTCACTGCAAAAATGATTATGTCTGTGTGTGTGTGTGTGTGTGTGTGTGTCACAGAGAGAGAGAGAGAGAGAGAGAGAGAGAGAGAGAGAGGGAGGGATGGAGAGGGAGGGGGAGAGGGACAAGCAGACAGACACAGACAGACAGACAGAGACAGACAGACAGACAGAGACTGTGTTTAGCTCTTTCAAGTCTGAGCCCTCACGCCAGCCGCTTTCCAAAACACCCCCTTCACCCCATCACCCCTGCCTACAGTTTCTCTAGCTTTCTGTCCACAGGTATTTCTCTTTCAACTTTCATCCCATCATTTTACAGCTGTGTGTGTGTGTGTGTGTGTGTGTGTGTGTGTGTGTGTGTGTGTGTACATGTGCGCGTATGTCGGGTGGGGAGAAAGCGCTCGTTTCCACACAAGGTTCAGCGCAGTACAAATACATTTATCACAATGGTTATTATCATTACCATTATCATCATTGAACAGGTGCTTGTTACCAAACGAGATTCAGTGCCATATAAATATATTTATTACTATGATTATCATCGCTAGCATCATTAAACAGAGGCTTGCTACCAAACAATATTCAGTGCCATATAAATACTTTTTTTTTTTTACTAGAACTACCATCGTCACTATTCTTCTTATCATCATTATCACAATTCCTCTTCTTCATCATGATCATCATTATCATCATCATTATTATTGTTATTATCATCATTATTGTCAGCCGCAGTAGTAGAAGTAGCAGCAGCAGTACCAGCAGCAGTAGAAGCATCAACATTGTTACTATTGTCATCATTATCACTGCAATCATAATCATTGGCCTCACTAGCTGGGGTTTTGTTGGTTGTTGTTTTTTTTTCCCCGAAAACCACACAACACTCACCTCCACCTCATCCCAATCCATCTCCTGCATGCCTCCCCCCATCAATGGAAAAGTCATCAGGTAAAAAAAAAAAAGCCGCTTCCACAACAAACAAGAAGACAGTGACGACGGCAGCGATGACGAAGAAGAGGAAGAAGCAGAAGCAGCCATGGCCAACAACTCCTCCGCCAGGCACACGCCCCCCGCCCCCCCCCACCATCCAGCTCCACGCCTCCCCAAGCCCCACAGCCAGGGCCTGGTCAAGTCAGTAGAAGGCCCAGGCCTCCAGGGACTTGATGATGAAGTCTTCCTTGGCGCTCAGCACGCAGTTGCTGAAGGTGGCGCAGGGCTGGCTGTGGCCGTGGTACAGGTCGCTGTCGATCCACAGTCCGTTGGACCCGCTGTGCACACACACACACACACACACACACACACACACACACACACACACACACACACACACACACACCACACACACACACACCACACACACACCACACACACACACATTGATTGATGCATGCTTGTGCGCACACACACACACACACACACACACTGATTGATGCATGCTTGTGCACACACACACACACACACACACACACACATTGATTGATGCATGCTTGTGCGCACACACACACACACACACACACACACACTGATTGATGCATGCTTGTGCACACACACACACACACACACACACACACACACACACACACATTGATTGATGCATGTTTGTGCACACACACACACACACACACATTGATTGATGCATGCTTGCACACACACACATACAAACACACACATTGATTGATGCATGCTTGCACACACACACACACACACACACATTGATTGATGCATGCTTGTGCACACACACACACACACACACATTGATTGATGCATGCTTGCGCACACACACACACACACATTGATTGATGCATGCTTGCACACACACACACACACACACTGATTGATGAATGCTTGCACACACACACACACGCACACACACACACACTGATTGATGAATGCTTGCACACACACACACACACACACACTGACTGATGCATGCTTGCACACACACACACACACACACACACACACACTGAATCCTCCTCCAACCACATGGACACACACACACACACACACACACACTGAATCCTCCTCCAACCACATGGACACACACACACACACACACACACACACACACACACACACGATACTCACCGACTGGCACCAATCGACAGACTGCATTCATCCCCCCTGATGAAATAAGCATTGTCCTCCGACCAGCAAAACACCTGTCATCATAGCAATAACCCACTTCACAGCACATGACCGTCGCAATAACGCAAACAAAAACTGGCTCACAATGTCATGCAACACACACAAATTCATACAAAATGTGCTATTTTTTGATCTTCTATAATCTGAGACTGTTTTCATGGCTATATGTTTTAATCTTCTATAATCTGCGACCGTTTTCATGGCTATATGTTTTGATCTTCTATAATCTGAGACTGTTTACATGGCTATATGTTTTAATCTTCTATAATCTGAGACTGTTTTCATGGCTATATGTTTTAATCTTCTATAATCTGAGACTGTTTTCATGGCTATATGTTTTAATCTTCTATAATCTGAGACTGTTTACATGGCTATGCGTCATATGTATGAATCAAGAGGGGCTGTGTGTGTGTGTGGGCGCGCGTGCATGTGAACGTATGTCTGTGTGTGTGCACACGAATGTGGAGTGATGGCCTACAGGAAGCGAGAGAATCTGAGTGCAATGGTTTGAATTCCGGCAGAGTAGCCAGTATTTTCTCCCCCTCCACTAGACCTTGAGTGGCGGTCTGGACGCTAGTGATTCGGATGAATGATTAGCGCACGTAAAAGAACCCACGGCAACAAACCGCTGTCCCTGGCGAAATTCTGCAGAAAAATCCACTTCTATAGGAAAAACAAATAAAACCGCACGCAAGAAAAAATACCAAAAAATGGGTGGCACTGTAGTGTTGCGACGTGCTCTCCCTGGGGAGAGCAGCCCATATTTCAAACAGAGAAATCTGTTGTGACAAAAATGAGTAATATAATACAATACAATACAATACAATACAGTGCACTGACCAACACACCAACCCCATACCCCCCACCTTACACACATTCTCTCTCCTCTCTCTACCTCCCCCCCCCCTCCACCATGCCCACCCCTCTGATGCCATGGAGTTGAGAGGGGGTGGTTGGGGTGTTGGGTGTGGAGTGGGAGGTATGGGGGGCGGGGGCGGGGGGGGGTAGTGACAGTGATGGTGCACACTCACCTGCAGCTTTTCCCGGAAAGTCCACAGCTGACAGGTGCCCGTCCCGTAGAAGTGGTCGCTGAGTCTGGGAGGGTCGGACAGGTAGGCACCAAACACCTGTCAGACACACACATACACACACACACACACACACACACAAACATACACGCGCACACACACGCACGCACACACACACACGCACACACACACACACACACACACAAACATACACACACACACATGCATGCACACACACACACACACACACACACATACACACACACACAAACACACACAAACACACACGCACACACACACACATGCACACACACACACCTGTCTGTTACATCCCTCCCTCAAAACACCCCCCTCTTCCCCACACACAAAGAGGAGGAGGGGGAGAGAGAGAAAGAGAGGAAAAAAGTCCAGAGGAAGGGAGACTAAAGGCAGGTGGTGGAGGTGGTGGGGGTGCGGTTGGTTGGAGGGAGGGGGTCAGGGGGGGGAGGGCAAGCTACAGCACACCTCAGCTGAATGCCGAACAACGCCGCTAACACACCACACCACATGGCAGGGCACTGAACGCCACACGGCGCCACATCACACACCACACACACACCACAACCAGGAACACGCATCATGAATAGCACCACGCAGACCCACAACACCACCACGATATATCGCACAACACAACACACCACCACACTACACTCCACGCCACATAACACAACACCACACTACACTACACAACACATCACACAACACCACAACCATACTACATGCCACACTACACCACACATCACATCACACAACACCACACTACACTACACAACACATCACACAACACCACAACCACACAACACGCCACACTACACCACACATCACATCAAACAACACCACAACCACACTACACGCCACACTACACCACACAACACACACATCCACAACACACACCACAAACCCCACACTCAGCACTAACACACACATCACACACACACACAACACACTACATACACACACATCACACAACACCACACCACACAGCCACACTACACACCACAACACACACATCAACACACACACCACACTACACCCACACATCAACACCACACAACACATCACATCACACAACACCACAACACACACACAACCACACCACACACACACCACAACAACATCACACAACACACCACACTAACCCACACTACACACACAACACATCACACAACACCACAACCACACTACACTACACACACACAACAACACAACCACCACACACCACACAACCATCACACAACACCACAACCACACTAACCACCAACACACACCACACCACAACAACTCACACAACACCACACACCACACACACCACACACCACACAACACATCACACAACACCACAACCACACTACACGCCACACTACACCACACAACACATCACACAACACCACAACCACACTACACACCACACTACACCACACATCACATCACACAACACCACAACCACACTACACGCCACACTACACATCACACAACACCACAACCACACTACACGCCACACTACACCACACAACACATCACACAACACCACAACCACACTACACGCCCACACTACACCACACAACACATCACACAACACCACAACCACACTACACGCCCACACTACACCACACAACACATCACACAACACCACAACCACACTACACGCCTACACTACACTACACAACACATCACACAACACCACAACCACACTACACGCCCACACTACACCACACAACACATCACACAACACCACAACATCACCACACGCCACACTACACCACACAACACATCACACAACACCACAACCACACTACACGCCCACACTACACCACACATCACGCCCCACTCACCACATCCTGGGTGTCCTGAAGCACCAGGAGGATGGGGGAGTCCAGGGGGAACAGCTCTCGGTAGAGGCGCTTGAGGGAGAAGCCGTGGAGGGCCGTGCTGTACACCAGGGACCACCGGTAGCCCACGGTGCGGGCAGGCAGCCTCCCCGCCAGCTGTTGCACGCACACACCGCAAGCGATGACGGAGATGATAATGATAACGATAATAACAATAATATTTGTATTCGTTATTTCTTTTTATCACAACAGATTTCTCTGTGCTCTCCCCAGGGAGAACGCATCGCTGCACTACAGCGCCACCCATTTTTCCTGCGTGCAGTTTGATTTGTTTTTCCTACTGAAGTGGATTTTTCTACAGAATTTTGCCAGGAACAACCCTTTTGTTGCCGTGGGTTCTTTTACGTGCGCTAAGTACATGCTGCACACACGGGACCTTGGTTTATCGTCTCCTCCGAATGACTAGCGTCCAGACCACCACTCAAGGTCTAGTGTAGGGGGAGAAAATATCGGCGGCTGAGCTGTGATTCGAACCAGTGCGCTCAGATTCTCTCGCTTCCTAGGTGGACACGTTACCTCTAGGCCATCACTCCACATATAGTAACAACCGGTAGCCAACCGTGCAGGCAGGCAGCTTCGCCGCCAGCTGTCGCACGCCACACAACAAGGGCAACGGTGATGATGGAGATGATAATAATAATATTAAGAGTAACACCTACACAAATAACAATAATGATAACTACAGTAATGATAATAATAATAATAACCAACGGTAGCCCACCATGTGGGCAGGCAGCTTTCCCGCCAGTTGTCGCGTGCCACACTACGAGATGTTGCGTATGCAGAAAGTAATATCATCATCATCAATGATACTATTAGTACTGATAATAATAACAATAGTAACAATGAGATTTTTCCAATCTCCCAGGTCAACATGTGCAGACCTGCTGGTGCCTGAACCCCCTTCGTGTGCATACGCAAGCAGAAGATCAAATACGCATGTTAAAGATCCTGTAATCCGTGTCAGTGTTCGGCGGGTTATGGAAAGCAAGAACATACCCAGCATGCACACCCCCAAAAGCGGAGTATGGCTGCCTATATGGCGGGGTAAAAACAGTCATACATGTAAAAGCCCACTCGTGTACATACGAGTGAACGTGGGAGTTGCAGCCCACAAACATAGAAGAAGAAGAAGAATATTGATTATAGTAATGATCATGAGAATAAATAACAATAATTATAATAATAATACAATGATAATGATAATAATATCAATAACGATAATGATATTATTAATACTGATAAAGTAACACTATCAATAACCATAATAATGATAATAATTATCACTATCATTATTTTTATTGTAATGATAATGATAATAAATAATAATGATAAAAATATTACAACTACTACTACTAACCACCAGTATGCTGTCATGCCACCACAAGGGCAATGGTGAGGAGACATTGCCAACACAGGAAATAATAATAATAATAATAATACTAATAATAATAATACCATAATCATATTATCTATGGTACAATCAGTACTGATAATGAAAATAATAATAATAATAATAATAACAATAACCAAAACCAATAATAATCATAGGATTAAATACACACGTTTAAGATCCTGTAATCCATGTCATCGTTCTTGAGGGTTATCGAAACAAGAACATACCCAGCATGCATCCCCCCGAAAAACAGAGTATGGCTGCCTACATTGTGGGGCCAGCATGCATACCCCCGAAAACAGAGTATGGCTGCCTACATTGTGGGGCCAGCATGCATACCCCTGAAAACAGAGTATGGCTGCCTACATTGTGGGGCCAGCATGCATCCCCCCGAAAACAGAGTATGGCTGCCTACACTGCGGGAGGGTAAAAAGGGTCGTACACGTAAAAGCCCACACGTGTACATACAAGTGAACGTGGGAGTTGCAGCCCACGAAGAAGAAGAAGAAGAAGAAGTAGAGGATGATCACCATCATCATACCATACCTCCATGATCTGATCTTCGGTCATGACGGTGGAGTCCTCGGACAGCTCAGGCATCAGAAGGTGATCCAGATCCAGGACAATGGACGCCCGGCGCCTCAGCTCCTCCCGACTCACGATCTGCAACAGGGCGTCTCCACGTCAGTCGCACCACTTCCTATCTGCCGGACACTGCTCATCAGCCCAGGCCTGAACAGCGCATCGGGTTTTGATTAATGCTACGGTCGGACATCCGCTTCGTTTCTTCTTTTCACATCAGAAGTGGTGTGGCATTATACGTGAAGTGACGGCCATGTGCAGTGATGGCCTAGAGGTAACGTGTCCGCCCAGGAAGTGAGAGAATCTGAGCGCGCTGGTTCGAATCACGCCTCAGCCGCCGATATTTTCTCCCCCTCCACTAGACCTTGAGTGGTGGTCTGGGCTCTAGTCATTCCGATGAGATGATAAATCGAGGTCCCGTGTGCAGCATGCACTTAGCACATGCAAAAGAACCCACGGCAACAAAAGGGTTGTTCCTGGCAAAATTCTGTAGTAGAAAAATCCACTTCGATAAGAAAACCAAATAAAACTGCACGCAGGAAAAAAATTTTAAAAAATGGGTTGCACTGTAGTGTAGCGACGCGCTCTCCCTGGGGAGAGCCACCTGAATTTCACACAGAGAAATCTGTTGTGATAAAATGAAACAGAAATTCAAATACAAATATGGATCAGTCCGCATGCTTTGACACGCTTTTAAACTGCTCAGCCAACATATCATTCTTTTTTTTCCCCCTCCTGTTTACTCTTTGTTCTGTACCTGTGACTCAGTCTTAACACCTTCAAACCCTGACACTCACAGACACTGTACGGGCAGATGAGCACCTCAACCATCCTCACTTTGCTGCTTTCCTCCATACTGGTAAGCACACAGAAAGTAGTAACTGCACTTCAAACCCTACACCCTCACAGACAATATACCAGCAGATGAGCACCTCAACCATCCTCACTTTGCTCCTTTCCTCCATACTGGTAAGCACACAGAAAGTAGTAACTGCACTTCAAACCCAGACTGCACTGATCTCATTTCAACAAGGTTCATAAAAAAAAGAGAAACAAAAGAAAAAAAAACACACAAAAAAAACCCAAAACAACCACACACACATATCTCCCAGACTTTCTTGAAGGATAAGAACACCTTCCTAACAGTAAGAATAACAAATACAAATAAATAAACAAACAAACAAATCAATGAATGAATAAACAATTAAAAAATAAATAAACAGGCAAATAAACAAATAAATAAATACACATATAAACAAGTAAATATGCAAATAAGTAAAAACAAAACAAAAAATAATGTAAAAATGAAATCAGTCAGACCTCCCAGTCTTTCTTGACGGAAGAGATCACCCTCCAAAGCACAATCAATACAAACAAATAAATAATAATGGATACTTATATAGCACACTATCCAGAAATCTGCTCTAGGTGCTTTACAAAAATGCTTTTGTTAACATAAAACATTATATCTATGTTACAAACACACACCAAAATGTGACCACACACACGCACACACACGCACACACAAACACACACACACACACACACACCATACATACATTTTAACATACATGTGTATCTAACAGCTACCCTAACAAATATGCACACATAGGCAGGCACAAACTTACATAAACACACGCACACACAATACACATTCATATACATATGCATACACACATAGTCAAGCACAGCTAACGCAAAGGAAGTGGACCTGCCACAATTGAACTTATTGCTGAGGGAAAAGGTGAGTTTTGAGACGAGATTTAAAAGATGCGAGGGAATCAGAATGACGGAGGTTATCAGGGAGCTTGTTCCACGTCTAAACAAACAAACAAATGAATGAATAAATAAATAAATAAAGAAAGAAAGAAAAAAAAAAAAGAAGTAAAATTAAAATCAGTCATACCCCCCAGTCTGTCTTGAAGGAAACGACCACTCTCCAAAGAACAATAAATACAAATAAATAAACAAACAAACGAATGAATAAATAAATAAATAAATGAATAAATAAATAAATATGTAAATAAGTCTTTAAAAAATAATAATAAATTAAAATGAAATGCGACCCCCCAGTCTGTCTTGAAGGATGAGACCGCCCTCCTAAGAATAATAAATACAAATAAATAAACAAAAAACAAATGAATGAATGAATGAATAAAGAAAGAAAGAAAGAAAGAAAGAAAGAAAGAAAAAAGAAAGAAGTAAAAATAAAATCAGTCAGCCCCCCCAGTCTGTCTCGAAGGATGAGACCACCCTCCTAAGAATAATAAATACAAATAAACAAACAAACAAACAAACAAACAAAGAAATAGACAAATAAACACATAAACAAATGAAAATGAATAAATCACTCGATAAATACACAAACAAATAAATAAATAATGAAAGAAAAAATAACAACATGTGAACAAATAAATAAATTCATTAATAAACATAAAAAAAAAAAAAAATAATAATAACGAACAAATGGAAAAAAAAAGCGAAAAGTCCCAAGTCCCCTAACCTCCCAGTCCTTCTTGAAAGAGGAGGAGAGTTGCTGCCCAAAATGATCGTCCATGAAGGGGAGGGACGACCCGTGCTCCGTCACGTCCACCCGGTCCACCACTACAAAGCCGCTGTCCTCTGGGTTGATGTCATCGGCGCCGTACACGTCTGGCTTCCAGCGGACGAAGAAGGCGTAGAGGTGCTCTCCCCTGTGTGCGCGCACAAGGTGACCCTCGAGTGAGTGAGTGAGTGTGTGTGTGTGTGTGTGTGTGTGTGTGTGTGTGCAGCAGCACTCAAAGAGAAGTATTATTTTCACTGAGGTGTATGAAAGGATGTGTGTGTGTGTGTGCGTGCGTGCGTGCGTGCGCGCGCGCGCGTACGTGTGTGTGTGTGTGTGTGTGTGTGTGTGTGTGTGTGTGTGTGTGTGTGTGTGTGTGTGTGTGTGTGTTTGTTTTTCTTTTCCAACATCTACCTTGTCAATGATTTTTTTCTGAGGAGGTAGGGATTAGGGGATGGTCATTCCTAATGAATGTCTGGAAATGATGCTAATTTTTTTTTTTTTTTTTTTTTTTTTTTATACATTCACTCCTACCAATGACAGCACAGTGAATACTTGTCACAAGAGACAAGGGAACCAGTAGTGAGGTTTAAACACACACACACACACATGAACACCACACTTCCCCAGCACACACACACACACACACACACACACATGAACACCACCCTTCCCAAGCACACACACACACACACACACACACACACACACACATGAACACCACCCTTCCCCAGCACACACACACACACACACACACAAACACATGAACACCACCCTTCCCCAGCACACACACACACACACACACACACACACACACACACACATGAACACCACCCTTCCCCAGCACACACACACACACACACACAAACACATGAACACCACCCTTCCCTAGCACACACACACACACACACACACACACACACATGAACACCACCCTTCCCAAGCACACACACACACACACACACACACACACACATGAACACCACCCTTCCCCAGCACACACACACACACACACACACACACACACAATGAACACCACGCTTCCCCAGCACACACACACACACACACACACACACATGAACACCACCCTTCCCCAGCACACACACACACACACACACACACAAACACATGAACACCACCCTTCCCCAGCACACACACACACACACACACACACACACACATGAACACCACCCTTCCCAAGCACACACACACACACACACACACATGAACACCACCCTTCCCCAGCACACACACACACACACACATGAACACCACCCTTCCCCAGCACACAAACACACACACACAAACACACACACATGAACACCACCCTTCCCAAGCACACACACACACACACACACACACACACACACACGCACCCACACACACACTACACTACCCACTTGTTGCGCGGCACAGAGAACCAGTAGTGGGGCTTGGTCAGCTGGTGGCGGTGGGACTCCATGGGGGCGGAGGTGGCCATCCGCCTGTCGCACTCCTCCGTGTCCACCCGCAGGTGGAAGTACAGGGCTGGCTGCTTGTGGATGTCCTCCTGAGGCGGGATCAGGTCTGCACAGGCACACACACAACTCTTCTCTCAACATGTCCGTATGTATATCGATATCATATCTGTCTATCTATCTATATCTGTCAGTCCTCTTCTCTCAACACGTCCGTATGTATATCGATATCATATCTATCACACACAACTCTTCTCTCAACACGTCCATATGTATATCGATATCATATCTATCTATCTATTTACAGCTGTCTGTCCTCTTCCCTCAACATGTCTGTATATCTATATCGTATCAGTCTATCTATCTATATCTACCTATATCTGTCTGACTGTCTGTCTGTCTGTCTGGTTGTCTGTATCGATTTATCTGTCTATTCATGTTAAATGCACATACGGTCAGATGTTTTGTATGCTTTTAATATAATAATGATTGTGCTGGCATGACTTTTTCAGTTCGTATGTCTGAAGAGAGAGAGAGAGTGAGAGAGAGAAAGCGAGAGAGAGAGAGAGAGAGAGAGAGGGAGGGAGGGAGAATCAGAGAGAGAGAGAACTACCACTGTATATTATCTATCTACCTACCTATCATCCACATATCTATCTAGAGAGAGAGAACCACAACTGTACATTATCTATCTATCTACCTACCTTCCATCTATCTATCTATCTATGCATATGCAGACACAAGTACACATGTTTTATATGCTTTTAAAGGGTGGAGATTTTTCTAGTCTTCTAGGCCAACAAATGTACAGATATTCTCATGCCTGAACCCTCTATGTGTATAAGCGCAGGCACAAGATCAAATATGCAATCTAAAGATGCTTGAATCCATGTCAAGATTCAGTGGGTTATGAAAATAAGTACATACCCAGCATGCACACACCCCAAAAAATGGAGTGTGGCTGTCTACATGGCTGGGTAAATACACAAAACAGTTATTTACGTAAAATGTTACATGTTTGCATGTGTGTGTGTGTGTGACTGAAATCTAATTGAATGACACAGGAAACAAATGATGAACGCCCAATGGCAGCTGTAAATCAGATCTACCCAGGTAAGCAGTCTGTTGTGCAAATGCCCGTGCAAAGCGCTGTGAGCTTTGTCTCTTGACTGTTGATAGGCACTATCAATATTAAGTATCCACATCCTAATTATGCAATTAAAAAAAAGGGCAAATACATCAAAGCATTAACTTGATTAACAATGATAACAAGAGTTAAACATTCTGACATTTGAACGGACTCACTGATAAAAAATGTTATAGTATACTATGCACACTTGATGGTAATTCAAAGCACAGGCAACGCCCTTTTTTCTTTTTTTCTTTTTCTTTTTCATCATCAGAAGACTGACTGTGCACAGAGAGCAGTGATATGATGTGCAGCATCATGCAGGCAGAAGACAGTTAACTGTCTTCCACAGACTCACACGGAAGAGGTGAGCCACAATGTGTTTGTGCAACAAGCGCAGATACATGGAAAGCACATGTGGATACGTTGATGACAAACATTGTGCTATACTGTAGCACAAAAAAAAAAAAAAAAAAAAAAGCTTCAAAACGTATTCAATAAACTGACTGCACATTTTGTGTAAACACCCACACACCAGAATGTATGATATAGTACATCATTCATCCATTGTGCATAGTTTAAATATGATATAGTACATCATTCATCCATTGTGCATAGTTTAAAACACAAGTGGTTAAGCAACTTTAGACGTTCTTCCAACAGTACAACATATGTTTCAAAACAAAACAAACAACAACAACAACAACAACAAAAATATATATATACCTCTTGTTTCAAAACTTGCAAACATTTTGTGCAAATTGTGCAACACTCACGAGCAGTATATATATATATATATATATATATATATATATATATATATATATATATATATATATATATATATATAAAACTTATAAGCGTACAAATGTAAACCATGCCCAATTAAAATCATGACTGATCCTGTCAACTGTTTTTTTGTCTGACTGTTACTGGTAATTAGTTCTTAAAAGCTAAATGGTTTTACTGGTTAAACTTGCAAACGTGCCTGCACACACACACACACAAGTTACCCCAGAAAAGAACAAAGATGTCTAAGTGGCACCACATCAATGACCACATCACAACTGTGCAACATCCCTATGTGGCTGTTCCATTTTCTACATATATATATATATATATATATATATATATATATATATATATATATATATATATGTGTGTGTGTGTGTGTGTAGCATTAGTACACTTATTCATATCTCTCTTTATACTATTCCACCGAAAAAAGAAAGAGAAAAAAAAAGATGAAAAAGGGGGTGAGGGGGAAAGAGGTGTATCAGATGTTCATAAACTGCCATGTTTTAAAAGAAAAAGTTGTTTTTTTTCCATTGTGGTTTGCGTGTTAAAAAAAAACAAAAAAACTGTTATTCATTTTTATCTCTCTCCCTTTGGGTTTTTTTTTTGGTTTTTTTGTTGGTTTTTTTTTGCTTGAAAAACAAAAAAAGAAAACAGAAAAAAACCCACCATTTCTTTATTCCTGTTTACCAAAAAAGAAAAAAAAAAGGAGAACAACAAAACTCACAAAATATAAACAACAACAAAACTGGGGCAAGGAGAGAAAAAAAAAAAAAAAAGAAAAAAAAAGACCCGTCTCAGACTCAGAAGCAACCACACAATGAAGTCACCTGAGAAATCAAAGTGCCGAGCGGCCCGCACGCACTTATCGTACAGGCGATTGGCCTTGCTGCCCAGGTAGGTATGCAGGTTACCCGGCAACCCATGCGATCTACATGCTGTGCCACCTTCTCCCACGCCCAAAACACGGCACATAAAGTACGTACCACCCTCTGGGAGACGGAAATGGAGGGAGCAAACCAAAAAAAAAACAAAAACAAAAAAAAGTTCACACACCTATTAGTAATGATAGAAGCAGGAATAGGAGGGAGTGAGGGGGAGTGGGGGGGGGGGGGGGCTGGGAGGGGTTAGGTGGTGGGTGGCGGCAGTGGGTATCAGGGGGTAGGGTGGTTGGGGGTGCAGGGGCAAGAGGGTGGGGGTGGGGGGAGGTATAAATAAAAAAAAGTATCTAAAAAAAAGAAAGACATAAAAATGCATTGATCATGTGTGCATCAGATTCAAATCCAAGCCAAGCTGCTTCTTCTTTCTATTATGATGATGATGATGATAATGATAACAACAACAATAATTATATTATAATAATAGCATATGTATAGTGTTGACCTAACCTTGTGGCGCTTGAAGTGGATTTAACAACACATGTTGTATAAATATAATAAAACGACTGATATTTAAAAAAATATATATACACACACACAGAGAAACAAAACAAAACAAAACACACACACACATACACAAACACACACACACACACACACTACACACACAAACACGCTACACAAACACACTACACACACACACAAACACACACACACACACACACACAAACACACTACACACACACACATGCACAAACACACACACACACACACACACACTACACACACATGCACACACACACACATACACACACACACACTACACACACACAAACACACACACACACAAACACACACACACACAAACACACACACACACACACACACAAACACACTACACAAGCTTTAAGCTTGGTGATGCTCTTTTGTCTTTGTATTGTAATAATGTGTACTGTTGAATAATTACAGATTTATTATTAAAAAAAAAAAAAAAAAAAAAAAAATCCACACTGAGATAACTTAGCTTTAATTCTTTTTTTGAATACTTTTTATTTCAATACTCAGAAACACAATAGCACCCTATAGTTATCTGCACACAAGTTTCAAGTAATAAAATAAAGACAAAACATTGATAATTGTTGTAAAGACCAGTCACACCGTCCTAAACTGTGTCAACAAAAATTCACACAGCACTGCTGATGACTACACCATTTAGAAAAAAAAAAAACAGAAAAAAACAATAGCAAAATAAATAAGGGATTAAGTAAATAACATAATATGGAAGTAAGTAGGTCAAGGAAAAGTAGGTTAAGGAAATAGAATTTAAAAAAAAAAAAAGAAAAGAAAAGAAAAAAAGAATAAGAAAGTAAACAACAGCAAATATAATCTACAGAATAAACAGTGATCAAGGAACTGATGAAGTATATCTATAAACAAATAAGCAGGCAAAATAAGTCAACAGGATCACAGAATAAACCGAAACAAAAGAACACACAGAAAAATCAAACTACAGCACAAGAGACACTGCTACCACAGTGCCTAACGCAAGTTGAAAAGAAACCTATCTGTATCACACAACTACCACAGTGCCTAACGCAAGTTGAAAAGAAACCTATCACACTGCTACCACAGTGCCTAACGCAAGTTGAAAAGAAACCTATCACACTACTACCACAGTACCTAACGCAAGTTGAAAAGAAACCTATCTGTATCACACAACTACCACAGTACCTAACGCAAGTTGAAAAGAAACCTATCACACTGCTACCACAGTACCTAACGCAAGTAAAGAAACCTATCACACAACTACCACAGTACCTAACGCAAGTTGAAAAGAAACCTATCACACAACTACCACAGTACCTAACGCAAGTAAAGAAATCTATCACACTACTACCACAGTACCTAACGCAAGTTGAAAAGAAACCTATCACACAACTACCACAGTACCTAACGCAAGTAAAGAAATCTATCACACAACTACCACAGTACCTAACGCAAGTAAAGAAATCTATCACACAACTACCACAGTACCTAACGCAAGTTGAAGAGAAACCTATCACACTACTACCACAGTACCTAACGCAAGTTGAAAAGAAACCTATCACACTAGTACCACAGTACCTAACGCAAGTTGAAGAGAAACCTATCACACAACTACCACAGTACCTAACGCAAGTTGAAAAGAAACCTATCACACAA
Source organism: Babylonia areolata (assembly GCF_041734735.1). NCBI lineage: Eukaryota > Metazoa > Mollusca > Gastropoda > Neogastropoda > Buccinidae > Babylonia > Babylonia areolata. Next base: position 28,494,040 of record NC_134891.1, read on the forward strand.
CTACCACAGTACCTAACGCAAGTTGAAAAGAAACCTATCACACAACTACCACAGTACCTAACGCAAGTTGAAAAGAAACCTATCACACTACTACCACAGTACCTAACGCAAGTTGAAGAGAAACGTATCACACTACTACCACAGTACCTAACGCAAGTTGAAAAGAAACCTATCACACAACTACCACAGTACCTAACGCAAGTTGAAAAGAAACCTATCACACTACTACCACAGTACCTAACGCAAGAAAAGAAACCTATCACACTACTACCACAGTACCTAACGCAAGTTGAAAAGAAACCTATCACACAACTACCACAGTACCTAACGCAAGTTGAAAAGAAACCTATCACACAACTACCACAGTACCTAACGCAAGTTGAAAAGAAACCTATCACACAACTACCACAGTACCTAATGCAAGTTGAAAAGAAATCTATCACACAACTACCACAGTACCTAACGCAAGTAAAGAAATCTATCACACAACTACCACAGTACCTAACGCAAGTTGAAAAGAAACCTATCACACAACTACCACAGTACCTAACGCAAGTAAAGAAATCTATCACACTACTACCACAGTACCTAACGCAAGTTGAAAAGAAACCTATCACACTACTACCACAGTACCTAACGCAAGTTGAAAAGAAACCTATCACACAACTACCACAGTACCTAACGCAAGTAAAGAAACCTATCACACAACTACCACAGTACCTAACGCAAGTTGAAAAGAAACCTATCACACAACTACCACAGTACCTAACGCAAGTTGAAAAGAAACCTATCACACTGCTACCACAGTACCTAACGCAAGTAAAGAAACCTATCACACAACTACCACAGTACCTAACGCAAGTTGAAAAGAAACCTATCTGTATCACACAACTACCACAGTACCTAACGCAAGTTGAAAAGAAACCTATCACACAACTACCACAGTACCTAACGCAAGTTGAAAAGAAACCTATCACACAACTACCACAGTACCTAACGCAAGTAAAGAAACCTATCACACAACTACCACAGTACCTAACGCAAGTTGAAGAGAAACGTATCACACAACTACCACAGTACCTAACGCAAGTTGAAGAGAAACGTATCACACAACTACCACAGTACCTAACGCAAGTTGAAAAGAAACCTATCACACAACTACCACAGTACCTAACGCAAGTTGAAAAGAAACCTATCTGTATCACACAACTACCACAGTACCTAACGCAAGTAAAGAAACCTATCACACTACTACCACAGTACCTAACGCAAGTTGAAAAGAAACCTATCACACTACTACCACAGTACCTAACGCAAGAAAAGAAACCTATCACACTACTACCACAGTACCTAACGCAAGTTGAAGAGAAACGTATCACACTACTACCACAGTACCTAACGCAAGTTGAAAAGAAACCTATCACACAACTACCACAGTACCTAACGCAAGTTGAAAAGAAACCTATCACACAACTACCACAGTACCTAACGCAAGTTGAAAAGAAACCTATCACAATAAATCGTAACAAACAAACAAAAAACAAAAAACAAAACCCAACAACAACAGATAAACACATCAACTAAGGACTCAGGGAAGTGGGAAGTGCTGCGCATCCAGAATCGGCCTCTTCTCCCATATGAGGACACGCACCGACAAATAAGCCTGCCTGCCTACTCTTCCGTTGGTCCGACAGGAGACTCCATCAAGGAATCAGAGGCACTAGTTTTAGTACCTGACACACGACAATGTCAAAAAGAAAACTATCACAATAAACTGTTATGACTTCTTCTGCGTTCACTCGTATGCACACGAGTGGGCTTTTACGTGTATGACCGTTTTTAGCCCGCCATGTTGGCAGCCATACTCCGTTTTGAGGGGTGTGCATGCTGAGTATGTTCTTGTTTCCATAACCCACCGAACGTTGACATGGGTTACAGGATCTTTAACGTGCGTATTTGATCTTCTGCTTGCATATACACATGAAGGGGGTTCAGGCACTAGCAGGTCTGCACATATGTTGACCTGGGAGATCGTAAAAATCTCCACCCTTTACCCACCAGGCGCCGTCACCGTGATTCGAACCCGGGACCCTCAGATTGACAGTCCAACGCTTTAACCACTCGGCTATTGCGCCCGTCAACTGTTATGACAAAAATAGATAAAAACTCATCAAAGCATAACAGCTTCAGCACTGGCGACACTACATGAGTGGGTACCTAACACAAAGAATCTTAAAACAGAAAACTGTCAATAAACTGCAACAAAAGAACAGGCAAACAAAAGGCTCCACCTTCAGCATCACACAAGTACCTGACACAAGGGCACTGAAAAGAAAACCAATTCAGCCAACACAGACAGCTTAAACCTATTCTTCTTCTTCTTCTGCGTTCATAGGCTGCAACTCGCACGTTCACTCGTACGTACACGAGTGGGCTTTTACGTGTATGACCGTTTTTACCCTGCCATGCAGGCAGCCATACTCCGCTTTCGGTGGTAGCTTAACCTATTCAACCCTGGGGAGTTGACAGCCTCCACAGGCTTCCATGCCATACTGATAATGAATGAACACAGAAAATATACTGTTTTTCCTCTAAGTTATGTGTGGACACATTTGGAAATACTGTAGAAGCCAGTTCCCTTTCTTTGTGGTTCATGCATAAGCAGGAACCTGAAAACCGTTTTAACGAGACGAATTCTGACGCCAGAGCAATGCCAGGGAGCAGGGCTCAGTGAGTTAAAAACTTGCGCAAAACAATCAACATAAAGTGAAACAGGTTAATCAAACAAAACGAATAAAGAAGTCAGTCATATCTACATGTGTATGTGTGTACGTGATTGGAGCCTGACTGAACGACGCAGGAGACGAATGATGAGTGCCTAAAGCCAGCTATCAGTCGGTTCTACCCAGGCTGGCAGCCTGCTGCACAAATGACCCATGTGTCTGCAAAGTGCTTCTTCGACTTCAGTCTCTGACAGAAAACAGGAGATATTTAAGTATCAATAACAACAAACATTCACCCTCCCACACCCCCCCACACCACTCACCACTGATGGTCTTGAACAGCTCCGGTCTCTCCTCCGCCTTGACGGCGCTCATGAACATGCACTCCGCACTCTGCTGCGCATCGCCTTCGCTCCCTTTTTTCTTCTCCCTCTCCCCGGCCACTGGTGTGGTCAAGCTTCTGTCCCGCATGGCCGGCAGGTCATGGACGTCCTTCACACTGGCGCGATCGTCCGTGGAGCTGCGGAAGAACCCTGTTGCATAGTTGACGAAGTTCGACAGATGCTGGGCCGACGACCGCAGAGGGCTGAAGGACTCGGACAGGGTTCGAGCCCTGAATCCCGTTGGGGAGGTACCATCTGTGCTGTCCACTCCCAGGGTGGTGAGAGGGGGGGGTTTGGGTTTACCCCCACTGTTGGTGGTCCGCGGCTGCGGTGGCTGGGAGGTGGAGTCTGGCGGCGCGGTCACGCTGTTGGTGTCACGCACTACCATCTTCCCCTCGCTGGTCTCCTCCAAGGGGAAGTAGACGATGTTGCCAATCCTCATCTCCTCTCCTTCCCGGCCTGCGTCCTGAACCACGGCACCCCCCTCCTTCCCTGCTTCTTTTTTGTCCTCCCCACACCCGTCCTCTCTTCCCTCCAACACCGTGTTGCTGTCCTTGTCTGTATCAACGCAAACACCGCCGGACGACACCGCTTCCAGAATTTCCTCCACCACGTCCTGCGCACGTTTGTTCACCAGTAGCCCCGGGCTGTGCAGTGCACTGCCTGAGCCGTCCTCCTCCTCTCTGTCTTTCGACACACCCTGAGCGGTGCCGGACTGTTCTGACCGTTCCTCCTGCAGGGCTGTTTGGGGAGGGGGTGTGGCCTGAGAGCCGCCCTCCTCACCTCCACCTGCCCGCTCCCCCTCCTCCTCCTTCATCCCCTGCTCCGACCCTTCTTGGGACAGACTCCCTGACCCCTCCTCGCTCTGCTTCTTCACCACGGGCTCCAGACCCGAGGTGATGCTGATGTCTGTGAAGAAATCGCTCAGGTCACTGCGACCGTCCACCACCACCACGTTTCCTTCCTCCGTCTGCTGCTGCACCTCTCTCTCACTGCCGCTGTCTCCCTCCTCCGTCTCCAGCTGGGACGCCGATCCCTCGGCGGGGCTGACCGAGGAAGGGAACAGCGGGGCCATGGTGATGCCGCTAGGTGGCGCTGCTGCAGGTGGAGGCTGCAGGGACTTGCCGGTGGACCCGCTCTTGCCGGCGGATGAGGACGAGGACTGCGAGGGCTGAGAAAGGTTGGGCCCAGGGGCGCAGGGTTTGGTTGGGTTGGCTAGGCTGGAGGTGGACGCCGAACGTGCCCGCACCACCTCTCCGTGGTAGATCTCCGGCTTCTCCAGGAGCTCGCTCTCCGAACTGAAACACACAGAGCAGTGGCTGGTCAGCTGGGGTTTTTTGTTGCTGTTTGTTTGTTTTTATAATACTGTTTCTGTAACATGTGGGGTGTTGGTCTAGAGGTAGACGGGCACAATAGCCGAGTGGTTAAAGCGTTGGACTGTCAATCTGAGGGTCCCAGGTTCGAATCACGGTGACAGCGCCCGGTGGGTAAAGGGTGGAGATTTTCACGATCTCCCAGGTCAACATATGTGCAGACCTGCTAGTGCCTGAACCCCCTTCGTGTGTATATGCAAGCAGAAGATCAAATACACACGTTAAAGATCCTGTAATCCATGTCAGCATTCAGTGGGTTATGGAAACAAGAACATACCCAGCATGCACACCCCCGAAAACAGAGTATGGCTGCCTACATGGCGGGGTAAAAACGGTCATACACGTAAAGCCCACTCGTGTGCATACGAGTGAACGCAGAAGAAGAAGGTCTAGAGGTGACGTGTCCACCTAGAAAGCGAGAGAATCTGAGCGCACTGGTTCAAATCAGAAGAAACGCTTAGACTGTGTGTACAATTCACACATTTCATCCAACATCACCACATTTTCATAGTTTGCCATGCCATACACGAAGCCCACATTCACGGCGATCTGAAGACTTGCCATTTACTTTTGGTTTCAGTCTTCGCTTGTTTAAACAAAAACAGTACCTTAACCTTACAAATTTAAACTATAATCTTGGAATTTCACTTCAGAACAGGAAATGATACCATAAAAAGCATGACAAGACCATCAACAATTTTTGTTTGATCAATAGTTCTTATTTTTCAAAAATTGTAATTGCTTTTTTAATTCTTTCTTTGATCAATAGCTTGAAAAAATGTTTTTGAAAAAGTTATTATAAAACAAAATCATGACTGACGAATGTTACAGGATTGTCACCCTTTCCATGGCGGGTGACACCAAATAAGGCTAAAACAGCACAAAGTTTTCTCCATTGCCACAGCAGCCAATTCAAGATTTAAAAAATATACAAAAATCTTTTATAAAAAAAAAGAAAAAAAGTCAGCACCCTAAACAAAATCATGAACGACAGGTGCTTTTTTTTTTTTGTTAATTGTTTCTTTGATCAATAGTCTGACCAAAAAACAACAACAAAAAACTTCCAAAAAAAAAGTTTGAAAAAAAAAAAAAATCAAAACAAAATCATGAATGACAAATGTCACAGGATCTTCACCATTTTCGAGGCGGCCGACAACAAATGGCGCTAAAACAGCACAAACTTTCCTCCATCGCCACAGCAGCCGAAGCAAGATTGGAAATAAAAAGTAAACAAAAATCTTTTTTAAAAAAAAGAAAAAACGTTCACACCAAGAACAAAATCACGAACGACAGATGTCACACACGGTCGTCACCATTTCCGACACCAAACGGCGCTAAAACAGCACAAACTTTCCTCCATCACCACAGCAGTCGAAGCAAGATTGGAAATAAAAAAAGTAAACAAAAATCTGTTATGAAAAAAAAGAAAGAAAAAAAGTAAGTTCACACCAAGAACAAAATCACGAACGACAGATATCACACACGGTCATCACCATTTGCGACACCAAACGGCGCTAAAACAGCACAAACTTTCCCCCCATTGCCACAGCAGCCAAAACAAGATTCCCTTTTTCTCCCCCCGACTCCTAGCCTTGCAAGGGACTGATGCCTAACTCCCCAAACTGTGCCCAAGGTGGACGCCAAGCACCAAGTCTCCCCAACACCCCCCCCCCCCCCCCCCCAACCATAAACACGCACCGCCTGCATGTGATGGGAAACCCTCATCAGTCACCAGCACCAAAAAACTAATCAGCACCACTGTCATGTGACATCAACAGTCAACGGGTGAGTATGCTGGTCTGTCTGTGTGTCTGTGAGCATTGGGGTGTAGCGTTACTACAGACCTTGGCCTTGTGAGAAAGGTTTGGAAAGATGATTCATAAACATCAATATGGACTTGCTGTGAAAGTGGTCCCCACATCGGTGTTGTTGCTGTTGTTGTTTATGTGCTCATAGGCTGTTGACACTTTCACAAACACATGCACACACACACACACACACACACACACAAACACAAATCCACAAGTGTGTGCACACACAGACACACACACACACACACACACATTCAGACATAAACACACACACACACCACACATTCACAGACACGTATACACACACACACACACACACACACAAACACAGCACACACATACAGACACACATATAATATTCATACAAACACACAACAGCGACACACACACACACACACATAAGTTTCAAGTTTCAAGTTTTAATTATCCTTTCACTCATAATACTGGAGCATGGAGGATGACTACAAAGTAATGTTTTCATGCCCAGAACACACACACACACACACACACACACACACACACACACACACACACACACACATCAATCAATCAAATACATTCAGTAATTTATTCAGATTAAGGCAAATTCAGGCATTATCAAACAGGATAAAGCTGAACGCTTTTATAACAAAGTTCAGCAGAGATGTTAAATGCATATGTGGAGAATCTATTTCTAGAAAACACATACTCTTTGAATGTCAGAGTCTGAAATCGTTTTTACCAAACTTCTCGGAAAATTCTTTTGAATGTATTTTTGACAATTTCAAGATGCTATCTGCTATTGCAAAAGGTTTGCTGCATAGTCCAACTGGACATTTGTTATAGTTGTTACAGTTGTTTGATGTTAGCGTTTCCTTTAATATTATGCCTATGTCTCCCGTTTTAATGCTTTATTTTTTTCCAATGCTCTGTATCTTTCCCCACCACACACACACATGCGCACACACACACATACACCATTTTTCACCCTCTGCCCAATACCGTTCCCTCCACCACGCCCCCCCCTCCACCCTCCCGCACCTCCCCCCCCCCTTTTTTTTTTCCATCTAATATCACTTAAAGTGGAAGACGTTAAACTGAAGACTACTACTACTACTACTACTACTACTACACACACACACACACACACACACACACACACACACACACATACAAATGCTTCCTAACAAGCTGGTTTCCTAACAGGCATTCTCTGAGAAGACCCCGTACAACAGACTGCAATAATCATCCATCTGCCAGGAAGTGACAGAGAGGACAATATATTGTACAGACAGTGTCAGGGTTCAAATTTAGCGGGTACCCGGGTGCAAATGCTACTAAAAGTTGGCTTGGGCACGCAAATTTTCTGTCAAGAGAGTGCCCAGTTGGCACTCAAAAATTGACAGAGGTGAAAGGAAAGTGTCGTCTGCTGCAGCTCGCTTCACGGAGCAGCATCTTTGCGTGTACACGATCGGATGTTGACGTTTATGGCGCGTCAGTGACGAACGATGTTTCCCCATCTTCAATGTTAAAAGAAAGGCTCCCGAAACAGAGACAAAAGATCTGATGACAAAAAGAACAAACAGCAGGATTACAAATCAAAGTGCCAGCACGTTTACAATGAAGCCTGGCAGAAAGACTTTCCTTGGCACACCGTTGAAACGAAGGAAGATTTTCTTTCGTTTTATTATGTTGGCACCCAAACCCACAATTGGGCACTCAAATGTTTTGTCCAGAGTGCCTGACTGGCATTCAAAAAAAAAAAAAGAGTTAAATTCGTACAAAAATACATCACAGCCATGACCTTAAGCATCAGCATTTGCATATCAGACAAGCAAAAGATAAAAGAACAATTAGCAACACAATCTAACACCCACATCACTAAACCCATTTATCGTTTTTTGTGAAAGACTAAACAATGACTTGTGCACGCACACTCCTCTTGAACCAAAGTTCGGGACGACAACCTGACTTCACTTAGGAGTGTTATCAGTTGGCTGACACTCATCACAACTGCTTTCACATTGCGAAAGACTGGTTTCAAAGTCCTCTTCATATTTTCGAAATATCGTATCTTGCTTACAATCATTTCCTTTTCGTTCAATGTTTGTTCCCCACCGCCCCCTTTGTTGCCTAATCAGGCTTTGTTTTACATTGCGAAAGGGTGATTTCAAAGTCCTCTTGATATTTTCAAAATATCATATCTTGCTTTCTAGCATTTCCTCTTCATTCTGTGTTTGTTCTTTTTTGTTGTTTTTGTAGTCTAATCAGGCAAGAGTGTTTTGATACGAGGAAATCACATCTGTCTGTTCAACAGGGCACAAAACTAGGAACTACTGGCAAAAGGCCGAGTAAACAGTGCACTGGGTTACACTTGCCAATAAGCCAAGTGAACAGAGCGCTTGACTGCTATCAAACTTCAGATGAATGAAAACACTGGACTGCTATCAGCAATGGCTGAATACATAAATGAGGCACCTTGCCACAGGTGGCAATACCTGTATTACTGGCAACAGAACTATCATTGAAAAAAACAACAACAAAAAACAGGAGGCAAAGCCTTCAAGACTCACTTTTGCTTCATGCTTTATCCAGTAAAAGAATCATGAGGAGAGAAAAAAAAGATTTAAAAAATCGTTGACAAGTGCTCTGTATTAAATACGATGGATAAGCCTGGGAGAAAAAAAAAAAAAAAAAAAAAAAAGGTATGCGAGCATGATCGAATCACGCATGTTCAGTTCTGATGCAAGCAGACTGTAATCCCCAAGACTGCGGCACATTTTTTTTTTTGGGGGGGGGGGTTTTGCTGCCCCATCATCTGCACCGTTTCAGTGGCATTACTCCCACGCCGCTCATTTAGATTCCCCCATACACGGCCACACCCAGGTTCGTCCGTCACAGTTCCAGCTTCGGCAGTCCACTGGGAACCATCGATGTTAGGTCGCCAGGAGGCCACACACCAGAGGAGACCCTGCACTGCTGCTGAGTCACTTCGGTGGTGTTCAGTGGTGCCTGTTCTGTTTTAACGTACTTAGGACACCACCTACTAAGCCCCCTACTAATGACAATAATGGCTTAGTCACAGAGCCAGACTGAGTGAGCATCCCTCCCAGAGTGGAGACTGCCACCACGTCCCTCAAACAACAGCCCCCCATGAATCCGCCGACACTGACGACATTGACAGGACTCACAAGCACGGAAGTGGAGGGGTATAGAAAATGGGGTCACCATAAGAGCAGGGCATGAAAGGCCACAGACTTTGAGACTATTTTGTTTATATTGATGACGATGAAGGAGGCTGCGGCACATTTGACGTCAAATGACTCAATTTAAAACTTAAAGCAATGTTGACATTTTCTTCTTCGTGTGATAAACAGATGTGATTGTAGTGGACATAATAATGCCGTTTCAATCATGTTTTTTCTGTGTTTTATTATATCTCAATTATTCTTTTATTTTGGCGGTACAGGAGACGTTGCCATCTTCTTCAAGCACATCGCAACACATAATAGATCTCTAGATCTGCACGAACCAGTCTACAAAGGGCTGAAAGACACAATCGAATCAATTTTTCTTTTATGTTCATTCCAGTTAATTCAGTGTCCACTTTAGAATATTCATATGCAATAAACACGTCGATGATGTAGTTATTATCACTTAAGTGTTCTGTCAAGAATCTGTGTTTCTTTCCTTTTAATTGTGAACAAGAAACACGAGGTCATGTCGTCTTCGAAAACAACCGACCTTCTAATCCGCCATACTCAGCAGAAAGCGGTTTTTAGAATTTTCTTATTTCAGAACAAATTTTAACAAAATAAACCATTAATGATTTGGAACTATGGCTTAATTCAGGAGACTTAAACCTGTTATTGGTATGACTGTGAAGATTTTTTTTTTTCATACTATGTTTAAGTCAATTTTGGTATTGGCAGACAAGTATTTCCAGAGAAAATGGCAATGTTAAAGTTTACCACAGACACACAGACACACACAAAACAACAACAGAAAACAATGATTTTCATGTTCACACACACACTTCAAACAAGCTTTTATGTCTGGTACAAATGAATGAAAACAACACACACACACACACACACACACACACACACACACACACACACACACACACATACAAACACGCTCAGTCCTTATTACAAAGTCCAATAGGAATATATCCATAATGCGACCTCAGGATAACAAAGGTTTTGTTTGTTCATTTGTTTCATGTTTTGTTCACAAACAACACAATCTACACATGCACACACATGCACACACACACACACACACACACACACACACACACACAGTGTCCCCATTACATTGTCCAATAGGAAAATTTCTATAATTCCGCCTCCAGATATCACTGCTTCTGTCTGTTTGTTTCCTAGTTTTAGTTTATCGTTGTTAAACTTTCATATTTACAGACAAATGATTTCACTGTTTTGGTTTATCTTGTCTCTGTACATCCCCCTTCAACTCACTCCGGATGAAGGGACCCTGACCGAGGCCCTACTGTTTTCAACCGTTTCAGACCAAGGGCCCCATCCTGGCCTTAGATAACTTTGAATTTTTGGAGGGGCACCTAATTACCATAATGATGTAATACACTGAAAATATCTTAACAGACCTTTCTACTCTCCACTGCGACCAATAAATGCAGTGTGTGTTGCTGTGCTTGTGAGCAGGAGAGGTATTTTCACAGGTGACTGGTTCACGTGAACAGTGCGTGTCAACAATGGCATCTGACACAGTTTTCATCTCAGCCACAAGGCAGACAACAGATTTAGATGAAGGGGCCCTATCGCGGCACCATAGCATTCTGAATTTAGTCTGTATCAAACTCTTTGTGCTTTCTGGATTCGTTTAACTCACTCAGCACGGCCAGTCCTCTCTTCTCCTCTACACAGACCCCTCGGATGTCCAGTGGGTGTCTCAATGACCCAACCTTTAGCTTCCGTCATCAGTATAAGAGCCTTCCGCTTGCAATATTTTGATGGTGGTAATTGGGGTGAAACGCTGTTAATGTCGTCTCTTTCGCCGTTCGTAATAAGAGAGTTAAAAGTCATCAGCGTGTGCAAATTTCGAACAAACAATATGGATACTTTCATCATCTCACTGTATGATAGCATAAGAAGGGAGGAAGTTTTCTATTTTGTGCCTCAACTGACTCGTTATGTTACTGATCAGTTCGGGAGTTTTCAGTTCATGAATTCTAACATTTGTTTTCGGCGATTTAATTTATTACCCATTCAAACGGGCAGTCTGCGGGGAGCTAACTGGCAGTATTAAGTGAGTTAACCACCACCATCCACCTTACACACACACACACACAGATGACACATCTAATATCATTCAGTGTGAAAAGATATTAAATTGCAGAAGGAACAAACATGCATACATGCCCCCCACCACCTCCCCGACCCCCACCCCCACCAAGACACACATAAGCCCAACCACTCCTTGCACATACCTACACCCACATCCACACACACACAGAAGCCATCACATAAGTCAGTAACACCCCCCCGCACCCCCACCCCACCCCCAACGTGACAACAATTCCATGATTCATAAGCCCCCAGTCATCAGGGGCATGTGACTGGCCTCACCCTACCTGCCCCAGCTGTGCTGTCACAGTCCATCCATCCATCCCTCCCTCCATCCCTGCTCACCTGCCACACTGTATACAGCACCAGATGGAACCTCCACAGTGCAGACATGCCGTGCCATCACTCTCCCTCCACACACAAGATTTCGCTTATAAAAATCTGAGACTGACATGAGCTTACAGACGGGCCGACAACAAAATGACAGCTGTGTGATCAATGGTTTCCCCACTGTGATGGGTGTTCATTTACAGCTTAGTTTTTTGTGAAGGAAGGTGACCCTCAAACTTGGAGGCAAGACTGCAGTCTGACTCAAATTGCCGCCGCCTTGGGGGCTAGCTGGCCTTTAGGAAACATGCCAATGCCAACAGTTCTAAAGCCTTCTTGGTCGAGGGAGTGGGGATGTAATTTGGGCAAGACAATCTCCACTCTGTCACCTAGACAGTCAGGACAGCAGTTACCTCAACGGCTGCCATAGGGCGCTCATCATTCGTTTCCTGTGTCATTCAATCAGATTTCAGGCACGCAGACAAAGACTCAGACAAACATGTAACATTTAACATTTTACATGTATGACCATTTTGTTTATTTACCCCGCCATGTAGGCAGCCATACTCCCTTTTTTCTGGGGGAGGGGGTGTGCATGTTAAGTATGTTTTTGTTTCCATAACCCACCATTACAGGATCTTTTGATTCTGATCTTCTGCGTGTCTATACACATGAAGGGGATTCAGGCACCGGCAGGTCTGCACATATGCTGACCTGGGAGATCAGAAACATCTCTACCCTTTACCTACCAGGCGCCACCGAGATTCGAACCCGGGACCCTCAGATTGAAAGTCCAACACTTTAACCATTCAGCTGTTGCACCTATCATTGTTTCATTTGTACAGAGGCTACTGCAGTCACAGCTATTGTTCTGGACAACAACAGAAGCAAAAGCTGAACAATCAGTGTGTTGTACTTCCCAGTGAAATATATAATAAGACAAGAGAGGCAAGGCCTTCAAGACTCACTTGTGATAAATTAAGTCCCCTAGCATTAATTACAAGGTAATTTCCCTTTTTTACTATCTGCACCAAAACATTTGCAAAATAAATAAAAATTCCATGCTTAGCAAAAGAAGTTCCTGTTTGAACAAAAAGTGATAATAATGACTGCTCTTGTTGTTGTGTCAGAATAAGAGGTCAAAGTGCCAAGTTTAGAGAATACAAAAAATATAAATATAACAGTAAATGCAGTCTGCATATAATTAGGCTTCTTTTTTTTTTTTTCTTTTTTTTTGTGCCCATCCCAGAGGTGCAATATTGTTTTAAACAAGATGACTGGAAAGAACTGAATTTTTCCTATTTTTATGCCAAATTTGGTGTCAACTGACAAAGTATTTGCAGAGAAAATGGCAATGTTAAAGTTTACCACGGACACACAGACACACGGACACACACACAAACATACACACAGACAACCGAACACCGGGTTAAAACATAGACTCACTTTGTTTACACGACTTTGTCAAAAATGACAAATGATTCTAAGTCTGAAAAAAAAAAACATATGTGAAAAGTATCACGACGACAAAACTTTCCAACAGATTAAATCATGAAACATAAAAATAAAAACAACACCCAAAACCACCACTTTCTAACTCATAAAATCATATTGCATAACAGTCAAAATATGTTTCCAATAGATGGAATCACAAAATGATGTGTACAAAATTTCAAACCAACAAAACAAAAATAATGCAAAAAAGACCCCACTAACTTACACAAAAAATTAAACCAACAAAATAAAAAAACAAAAACAAAAAAGACCCCACTAACTTCCTAACAAATAAAATCACAATGATTATGTGCAAGTGTCAACATCCCCAATTTGCAACAAACATTTCCTTCGCCTCATTTTCTTTCCTAGTCCAACAAAACTGTAACGACAGTAAAACAATTCTACATTTATATTCTTCAACTTATGACCGGCTGCTTTCTAAAACCACGCAAGAACGGCATGAAATGATTTGCGGATCTTTTTAATTTACATTCTTAAAACTCATAGTTATACTAGCTGCTTCTAAAACAATAACTGTTTGAAACAGTACAACACTGTATGAAATAATCTGTGGATCTTTTTAATTTACATTCTTAAAATTCATAGTTATACTAGCTGCTTCTAAAACAGTAACTGTCTGAAACAGTACAAAACTGTATGAAATGATTTGTGGATCTTTTAATTTACATTCTTGAACTTATACTAGCTGCTTGTAAAACAATAACTGTCTAAAACAGTACAACAATTTTCAATTAACACTGAACTGAGCTGGCTGCTTTTGAAAAAAACAACAACAAAAAAAACAAAAAACCAGCAATATTTCTAAAACAATTTTGCTCTGGTGTTAAGAACAAAAATTAAAATAAATAAATAAATAAATAAAATAAAAAATTTAAAAAGTTCCACAATATTTTATGTATCTTTCAAACTTACTTTAGCTTTATGTCAAACCAGATGTGGGAACTATCCGCCCCATGCACACCACACAAAGACACACAGTATTGTACTGTCCCTGTCCCGTGGTGTGTCATATATATATATATACATCTACGTCACTTTGAAAACAGATAAACACACAATGTATAACAACAAAACATGGACAAGTGGGCAACAATCAGATTCCTGTCTTAAAAAAACAACAAAAAACAAAAAAAAAACAAAAAAACCCACACATCTAAAACGTGTGGGTGGTCAGGTTTGTCTAAACACAGAGACGTAAAAAAAATTTAAAAAATCACTGGGTTACACTGACACCCTTTATCATCAACAATGACCAACCACCACACTGATAATGGGTGCAGGTCAAAAATATCAGTCAGGGCAAGCCTTTTTTTTTTTCTGTTCACCCCAGGATAACGAAGTGGAGAAGGAAAAAGATAAAGGATAAATGTTGATAGCTACACGGCACCACAAGGCAGTCTTTAACTCTCTCTATACGAACGGCGAAAGAGACGAAGTTAACAGCGTTTCACCCCAATTACCATCATCAAAATATTGCAAGCGGAAGGCTCTTATACTGAAGAGGTGAATGTTGACAAAGAATACCAAAATTCTGACGACGGAAGCTAAAGGTTGGGTCATTCAGACACCCACTGAACATCCGAGGGGTCTGTGTAGAGGAGAAGAGAGGACTGGCCGTACTCAGTGAGTTAATCCTGTAAGAAACTGACTGAAATGCTCCCCACCTCTTTGATGCAGCGCTCTCAAACGTTCAAGGGTAAAAACCCCACTGCCTTTCACAGCCATCACAGCAGTGAACTCATTATCTACTGCGTCCAATGCTCGTTATTAAAAGTTAAAACGTGCTTAACCGAACAATTATCAATCGCACTGCTGTGTATGTGTATGTCTGTACTATTCTTTGTATGTGTACTGATATGTATTCAATGTTGTTTACTTGATTTTGGCGTTTGTTTTTACTGCATTTTTGTTGTTGTTGCTGTTGTTGTTGGGTTTTGTTTGTTTGTTTTTCTTTTTGTTTTGTTTTTTTTGTTTTTTTGTCCTCGTCCCTATGACATGGGCATATGGCCTAGTGCATTAAATCATCTGAGTTCTGAGTCCAATGCTCGTTATTGGTATGCAAGGCACAATCTTCTACTTCTGTCGTTTAAATCTTTTTCTTTTCACACATAGGGGGAGGAAGGAAAAAGAGAATAAAGTGCCTCAATAACCGAGGACACAACGAGAAAAAACGTCCTTTGAAGACACATTTCTTCATTGACAAAATACAAAAACAACATCTGCACAAACACACAAGCATGCATGCAAAAATATGCACAGACAAGCAAACACTTTATCACACACACACACACACACACATGTGCACACACACACACATGCACACATACACACACACACACACACACACCACACACACACACACACACACACACACAATCACTCTCACACAAACACGCATTTATCTCTATCCAATCTGAACACAGTCTGCTTTTTCTCGGTTGTGACTGTTTTTACCCTTTTGCCTGACGAAACATATTCACAGCCTGTATCATTCCCCAAATCAATCACACACACCCCCCCCCCCGTCCCAGCCTCCCCCTCGCCATCCCCCACTCCATCTCCTCCCAATCAACACTCCAACCCCCCCCCACCACCACTCCCCTCACACTCCTCCAAACTTCCACAGCTCACAACACATGTTGCAGACTGGCATCAATTAATGTCCCCCACCAATTCAATCACACCCAGGTGCTAAACCTGCCGCCGCCAATTCAATCACTCGTGAGCACTGAAAACAACAGGGCCATGAACTCACAAGTCACAATACTCTTAGAACAGAGCAGTGCCTTGGGGTGTTGGGGAGCGGGGGGAACGGGGGTGTGTGTGTGGGAGGGTGCGGGGGGGTTGGGGGTGGAAGAGTTTTGCTCTATGCCAGCGAAACAATTTCCACAGTTTCTGCCGCAA
>NC_134891.1:28522884-28525384 GCF_041734735.1 Babylonia areolata
AGTCGCAGTAGAGCACAGTGCTAAAACAATTCCAGATGTGTTTAAGTCCGAAAATGATCATTTCCGCCGTTGGAAAATAAAGATTGATTAATTCTCTCTCTGAGTGTGTGTGTGTGTGTGTGTGTGTGTGTGTGTGTGTGTGTGTCTTCATTCCTTCTCTTTTTCCCCACCCCCTGCCCTCTCTCTCTCTCTCTCTCTCCCCACCACTTTCACCTCCCCTGTCCTCAAGCTCTCCTGCCCGAACATCTCTCTCTCCCCTTCTTTCTGTCCCACTCCATTATCTCCCTCTCTCTCTCTCTCTCTCTCTGTCTCTCCTTCCCCTCTCCTCTCTCTCTCTCTATGAATCCTGTCTGCAGAGAAGAGAGAGAGGGGGGGGGGAGAGACAGACAGACAGACAGGCAGACAAACAAACAGACTGACAGAGACACAGAGAGATGGAGAACAGACAGACAGAGCGAGACAGACAGCTGGACAGGCAGACAGAGAGACTGAGAGACAGAGACAGAGACACAGAGAGAGACAGACAGAGAGACAGACAGAGACACAGACAGACAGAGAGACACAGAGAGAGACAGAGACATACACAGAGAGAGAGAGAGATGTGGAATTATGCACCAGTATAATCCAGTGTTCGTGATGACAAAGTGACAAAAACTCACAGCACTGGCCCCCCAAAAAATGGCCACACACACACACACACACACACACACACACCATACATATGTAAACATACATCTCGGTCATACACACACACACACACACACACACAGAGAGAGAGAGAGAGAGAGAGAGAGAGAGAGAGAGCTCCACCATCCTCTCTTCTCACACCCTCGATCCTCATCACCCATTAAAAAAATTTAAAAAAAAAAAATCCAACTGGATCCATCCCCACCCCACCACCACCACCACTCACTCACTCACTCGCCACCACCACCACCACCCACACACTCCCTCACCCCACAAGGGCGACATCGGCGTCAGTGGCCACCACGTCCCGACAGTGCATGGGGTGACGCTTGAGGCTGCTGCGTTTCCCGCGCCAGGCGCACTTAAAGGGAACCTGCACTGCCACCTCCGACCCCGGCACCACGCCCCCCACACACCCCTCACCCCGCCCCTCGCCTGATGGAGTTCCATCACCACCACCACCACCACCACTGCCCACTGTCTCTCCCACCACGGCACTGATCATAGTGTATACGGCACAGTCTGTCCAACTGATGTGGATGAAGTTTTTATGCTGCTCTTCGGTTGTTGTTGTTGTTGTTATTTTTTGACGATGTTTTTTTACTTTTCAGAATTCCTAGACCAGCAATGAATCGATGGTTTCTGTTTCAAGTCTGCCCCCCCCCACCCCCTCCCCCGCCCCCTCCCCAAATCAATTACCTTCAAAGTTACACATAATAGTATTTACAGTCTGAGTAATCATAATTATACCCGTAGGCCCTTCTAACGCCTGGAGGGACATTTCATCCGGCCAGACAAGACACAGGACTCTTACAGCAAAGCCCCTCACACAACGAAACCTTCACAACACCAAGACCCAGTTAAGTTGCGTTTTATTCAACCCCCTAATGGCTGCTGACCACTATGCTTGTCAGTGAAGGACCATCACCACCTCACAAAGACAGAAGCGTACAGGTCAGGATGCCAGTCTCCGCTCTGTTTCAGGACTTCCTCTTCTTCTAGGGATGGCATAACTTCTGATCAGCGGAATCAATGACACCGTTGACAAGCGCACAAAAAGTAGGTACTGCACTTCAGACTCAAACCACACTGATCTTATTTCACTAAGATTCAGCAGTTATGGGGTTAAGCTGTTCTTTGGGTGGGGGTTTTTTTTGTGTTTTTTTCTGCAGGATTCTCAGGCCCTCGGAAGGTACACACAAGATGTACCTCACATCCGGACAGAAAACACACGCGGCACTCCCATCGAACAATGGAAAAGCCTCTACAGCACTAAGGCCCCACCACTGAATAACTTCATCAACCTGTCCTTGCTAACAGGTCGTTCAACTGTGCTCTACCTGTTTCGCCTTCCTCTTCCCACTTTTTCTGCCTGATGTCTTTTGCATACTCTTGTATGCATGTGAATCGTGGACCTTAACAGCTGAAATAGAATAGAGAATACAGTCCACTGAGATGAGATGCTTTCGAAGACTCCTGGGCATCTCCTACAAAGATCATATCATGAACGAAGAAGTTTGAAACAGAATCAGGCAAGTCATTGGGCCCTACGAAGACCTGTTGACCTTGGTCAAGAGACACAAGCTCAAATGGTATGGCCATGTCACGAGATCATCAGGGCTTGCCAAGACATTCCTGCAGGGCACAGTGCAAGGAGGGAGAAGGAGAGGCAGACAGAGGAAGAGATGGGAGGACAACATCCCAGAATGGACGGGCTTGAGGTTGAGCGATACAGTCAGGAGGTCAGAAAACCGAGAGGATTGGAGGATGCTGTTTGCCAGATCACCTGTGGTGCCCCAACGGTCCACAAGGC